>NW_021283601.1:37713-39660 GCF_002162155.2 Triticum dicoccoides
ATGAATCTGGGTCGGATTCCCTGAGCTAGTTGGTTAAGCTAAACAACAACTTGGGGAGTTGGAAGATAAAAGCTTGTCTAACTTAGTTCATGTTAAGGGATATCTTTTGTGCGTGTGTGTGTGTTGAAGAAAGATGATATCTTGGTCTTCGTGATCAGTTGTTGGATCTATTGCCTTGTCATGACTTTGACTTGAGTATGGGCTATCGTCAAGTCAAATCAGAACCAACGATTTTCGTAATGTTGTCTTACTCGTGGTTGATCCCTCGAGCATACACCATTACATCTTTTGGTCTGAACATTGCTATCACCGTGTTCACATGATGGTGGAAGTCCAGTAATATGGAAAATTCTGATGAGTTGTTGTTGAGCCCATCAGCAGCATTTTTGTCTCCCCCATGATTCATGTTGAACATCAACCTAGTGCTGAAAACCTTGTAAGCAATGCCTTCGTGTTCTGTTCATGAAGCTTATGCTTGGATGAAAGAAGTGACTTTCTCCAAGTTCACGTGCATTAGGTGTAAGTTGCCGCCATGAATTTGAGAAAGGTTTGTTTGTTTCCCTTGGAATCATCCCAAGTCGGTCATGCATACGTACGAAGTATCCCAAAGCTTTTTTCTTAATTTTTTTGCCTCTAGATCTTGAAAGCCCCGTAACTTTTTTTGTGTTAGGTATTTGGGGATTTTGAAAATGTTTAACGGGGTTCCCCCAGTTAAATTCGGATGTAACTTTTTGGTAGATGATTTTTCATATATAAAACTTTTTAATCCTAGTTCGTATGCAAAAGTTATGCCCATTTTACAAATTTCTAGAGATATTTTGCAAATAAAGTCGAAATTTATATTTGTAACTTTTCCCAACAACTAGACTACATATGACATGGCAAACTTATTTTCTTTTATTTTTTTGACATTTTTATCATTTTTTAATTTTTTTAAAACTGAAAAGGCAGTCCACAGGGGGGGGGGGTGTTTCTTGTAAGCCACCCTTTCTCCATGAATCTGTGTCGGATTCCCTGAGCTAGTTGGTTAAGCTAAACAACAACTTGGAGAGTTGGAAGATAAAAGCTTGTCTGACTTAGTTCATGTTAAGGGATATCTTTTGTGCGTGTGTGTGTGTTCAAGAAAGATCATATCTCCATTGATTGGTCTTCGTGATCAGTTGTTGGATCTATTGCCTTGTCAATACTTTGACTTGAGTATGGGCTATTGTTAAGTCAAATCAGAACCAACGATTTTTGTAATGTTGTCTTACTCGTGGTTGATCCCTCGAGCATACACCATTACATCTTTTGGTCTGACCATTGCTATCACCGTGTTCACATGATGGTGGAAGTCCAGTAATATGGAAAATTCTGATGAGTTGTTGTCGAGCCCATCAGCAGCATTTTTGTCTCCCCCATGATTCATGTTGAACATCAACCTAGTGTTGAAAACCTTGTAAGCAATGCCTTCGTGTTCCGTTCATGAAGCTTATGCTTGGATGAAAGAAGTGACTTTCTCCAAGTTCACGTGCATTAGGTGTAAGTTGCCGCCATGAATTTGAGAAAGGTTTGTTTTGTTTCCCTTGGAATCATCCCAACTCGGTCATGCATACGTACGAAGTATCCCGATCCTTTTTTTTGAATTTTTTTGCCTCTAGATCTTAAAAGCCCCGTAAATTTTTTGTGATAGGTTTTTGGGGATTTTGAAAATGTTTAACAGGGTTCCCCCAGTTAAATTCGGATGTAACTTTTCGAGTAGATGATTTTTCATATATAAAACTTTTTAATCCGAGTTCGTATGCAAAAGTTATGCCCATTTTACAAATTTTCAGAGATAATTTGCAAATAAAGTCGAAATTTATATTTGTAAATTTTCCCAACTTGACCACATATGACATGGCAAACTTATTTTCTTTTATTTTTTTGACATTTTTATCATTTTTTTATTTTTTTTAAAACTGAAAA
>NW_021283601.1:39773-40950 GCF_002162155.2 Triticum dicoccoides
CTTTCTCCATGAATCTGGGTCGGATTCCCTGAGCTAGTTGGTTAAGCTAAACAACAACTTGGGGAGTTGGAAGATAAAAGCTTGTCTGACTTAGTTCATGTTAAGGGATATCTTTTGTGCGTGTGTGTGTGTTGAAGAAAGATGATATCTTGGTCTTCGTGATCAGTTGTTGGATCTATTGCCTTGTCAAGACTTTGACTTGAGTATGGGCTATCGTCAAGTCAAATCAGAACCAACGATTTTTGTAATGTTGTCTTACTCGTGGTTGATCCCTCGAGCATACACCATTACATCTTTTGGTCTGACCATTGCTATCACCGTGTTCACATGATGGTGGAAGTCCAGTAATATGGAAAATTCTGATGAGTTGTTGTCGAGCCCATCAGCAGCATTTTTGTCTCCCCCATGATTCATGTTGAACATCAACCTAGTGTTGAAAACCTTGTAAGCAATGCCTTCGTGTTCCGTTCATGAAGCTTATGCTTCGATGAAAGAAGTGACTTTCTCCAAGTTCACGTGCATTAGGTGTAAGTTGCCGCCATGAATTTGAGAAAGGTTTGTTTTGTTTCCCTTGGAATCATCCCAACTCGGTCATGCATACGTACGAAGTATCCCAATCCTTATTTTTGATTTTTTTGCCTCTAGATCTTAAAAGCCCCGTAACTTTTTTGTGATAGGTTTTTGGGGATTTTGAAAATGTTTAACAGGGTTCCCCGAGTTAAATTCGGATGTAACTTTTCGAGTAGATGATTTTTCATATATAAAACTTTTTAATCCGAGTTCGTATGCAAAAGTTATGCCCATTTTACAAATTTCCAGAGATAATTTGCAAATAAAGTCGAAATTTATATTTGTAAATTTTCCCAACAACTTGACCACATATGACATGGCAAACTTATTTTCTTTTATTTTATTGACATTTTTATCATTTTTTTATTTTTTTTAAAACTGAAAAGGCGGTCCACAGGGGGGGGGGGGGTTCTTGTAAGCCACCCTTTCTCCATGAATCTGGGTCAGATTCCCTGAGCTAGTTGGTTAAGCTAAACAACAACTTGGGGAGTTGGAAGATAAAAGCTTGTCTGACTTAGTTCATGTTAAGGGATATCTTTTGTGCGTGTGTGTGTGTGTTGAAGAAAGATGATATCTTGGTCTTCGTGATCAGTTGTTGGATCTATTG
>NW_021283602.1:0-1169 GCF_002162155.2 Triticum dicoccoides
TGGGTCTCATGACCCAACATTCAGAGCATACAAATCAAGCACAAGCGGAAGCTATCATGTCTGAGTACAGACATCTATAAATGAAAAAGGCTGAGAAGCCTGACTATCTACCAAATCCTGCCGAGGCACAAGATCGTAGCTGAGGTAACAAGCTAAACGTCGAAGACCACGCGGAAATACTAGTGAGACTGAAGTCTCTCTGCAAAAACATAAAATAGGCAAACGTGAGTACAAATGTACCCAGCAAGACTTACATCAGATCTATCTACACATGCATCATTATCAACAAAGGGATGGTGGGGTTTAACTGCAGCAAGCCAGCTTTGACTCGGTGGCTATCCTGAACTACGACTGCGAGTAACTTTTGAGGTGGCGCACACGAGTCCACATATTCACCATATCAATACACCACTATGGATCCGCTCCCGTCTCCCTACGAGAACGCCATCCATAGCACTCATGCTTATCTTGCGTGTTTTAGAGTATCCACTTTCACTTGTCTATGAACTGATATAAGCAACCCAGAAGTCCTTTTCCGCGGACACGGCTATTCGAATAGATTAGGTTAACCCTGCAGGGGTGTACTTCTTCACACACGCTCTCACCACTTACCGCCGTTTACACGACATGTACTCGGCAACCTTCAAGCGGAAGCCCAACGTGGGTGTCGGCCACGACCTACCTAATCACCTAAGTCTCTAGTGCAGGTTTATCGCCTATTCGGGTTCCATCCATGAGGAGATCCGGCCGGAGTTTCGCTCACAGCCCCAAACGATGTGAACAGGGTTCCCGAGACACCAAACGGGCGCCCGGTACACCGTGCCACGTGCCTACCGCATCACAGCCCACCCCTACGGTCAGCGCTGCCCACGGCCTCCAGCATACTACAACCACCAGAAACTACTTGCAACTCCTGGACAGAGGACAAGGGTGATCAAGAAGCCGAGAGGGTCCATTGGTTTCGGGCCCAATGCGTGGTAGTAGCTGAATCATGGATCACAAACACAGAACTCAGTTCCTGAGGACGGCTGCAATGAGACAACCCACCATGTACTCCTACATGGCCTCTCACCGCTACCTTTACCAAATCGTGTTCACACACTTAGCTCACACACAGTAGGACATGTTCACATGCCTCTGATTCATCCCCGATGAATCAGACCTGACTC
>NW_021283603.1:0-1061 GCF_002162155.2 Triticum dicoccoides
GTTTTTGGGGATTTTGAAAATGTTTAACGGGGTTCCCCCAGTTAAATTCGGATGTAACTTTTCGAGTAGATGATTTTTCATATATAAAACTTTTTAATCCGAGTTCGTATGCAAAAGTTATGCCCATTTTACAAATTTCCAGAGATATTTTGCAAATAAAGTCGAAATTTATATTTGTAAATTTTCCCAACGAATAGACCACATATGACATGGCAAACTTATTTTCTTTTATTTTTTTGACATTTTTATCATTTTTTTTATTTTTTTAAACTGAAAAGGCGGTCCACAGGGAGGGGGTTCTTGTAAGCCACCCTTTCTCCATGAATCTGTGTCGGATTCCCTGAGCTAGTTGGTTAAGCTAAACAACAACTTGGAGAGTTGGAAGATAAAAGCTTTTCTGACTTAGTTCATGTTAAGGGATATCTTTTGTGCGTGTGTGTGTGTTGAAGAAAGATGATATCTCCATTGACTGGTCTTCGTGATCAGTTGTTGGATATATTGCCTTGTCAAGACTTTGAATTGAGTATGGGCTATCGTCAAGTCAAATCAGAACCAACGATTTTCGTAATGTTGTCTTACTCGTGGTTGATCCCTTGAGCATACACCATTACATCTTTTGGTCTGGCCATTGCTATCACCGTGTTCACATGATGGTGGAAGTCCAGTAATATGGAAAATTCTGATGAGTTGTTGTTGAGCCCATCAGCAGCACTTTTGTCTCCCCCATGATTCATGTTGAACATCAACCTAGTGTTGAGAAACTTGTAAGCAATGCCTTCGTGTTCCGTTCATGAAGCTTATGCTTGGATGAAAGAAGTGACTTTCTCCAAGTTCACGTGCATTAGGTGTAAGTTGCCGCCATGAATTTGAGAAAGGTTTGTTTTGTTTCCCTTGGAATCATCCCAAATCGGTCATGCATACGTATGAAGTATCCCAAACCTTTTTTTTGAATTTTTTTGCATCTAGATCTTGAAAGCCCCGTAACTTTTTTTGTGTTAGGTTTTTGGGGATTTTGAAAATGTTTAACGGGGTTCCCCCAGTTAAATTCGGATGTAACTTTT
>NW_021283604.1:0-2131 GCF_002162155.2 Triticum dicoccoides
AGTGATGCCATTTGGATTAACTAACGCCCCAGCATATTTTGTTCACCTCATGAACAAAGTATTTATGAAGTTTATGGACAAGTTTGTCGTGGTATTCATTGACGATATTCTGGTATACTCCAAGACACCAGAAGAGCACGCAGAACATCTCAGGATTGTGCTAGGAGAGCTCAGAAAACACCAATTGTATGCCAAGTTCAGCAAGTGCGAATTTTGTCTAAGACAAGTAGGCTTTCTAGGCCACGTACTGACCCAAGACGGTATCGCAGTGGACCCATAAAAAGTCAAGGCCATACTTGGCTGGAAGTCACTAGCCAGCGTAACAGACATACGGAGTTTCTTGGGAATGGCAGGATATTACCGCAGATTTATTGAAGGATTCTCCACCATAGCCAAGCCTATGACACAGTTGCTCAAGAAAGATAAGAAGTTTGAATGGACAGAAGCCTGCGAGAAAAGTTTCCAAGAGCTAAAGCGGAAGTTAACGACAACACCGGTATTAATTGTACCCGACATACACAAGAATTTTGAAGTATTTTGTGACGCGTCCAGAAAGGGTCTCGGATGCGTGTTGATGCAGGAAGGCAAGGTTGTCGCCTATGCTTCAAGGTAACTTCGCAAGCATGAGGAAAATTATCCCACTCATGACTTAGAAATGGCAGCAGTTATTCATGCACTCAAGGAATGGAGGCATTTCTTACTTGGGAATCGATGTGAAATATATACGGATCACAAAAGTCTCAAATATATTTTCACACAGCCAGAACTAAACTTACGGCAACGACGTTGGTTGGAGTTGGTAAAGGATTATGATGTTGGTATCCATTACCATCCAGGGAAGGCAAATGTAGTGGCCGATGCCCTTAGTCGGAACCCCAGCTCCGACGAAAACAATCTGCACAGCTTGAGGCCCGAATTCCAACAAGAATTTGCCAAGCTCAACTTGATAATGGTAGCAGAAGGCACCATATCAAACTTGGAAATACAACCCGACCTTGTGGGTGTCAGGACCCCGACTCAATGTCACATCGATCTAGCTGGTAACACCTCATATCACTTTGCGGCCTCACGCACGGTATCCCCACGGGTGTCGTCTTACCTTTTCCCGGGACCGTTTGCGCCTTTTGGCTCACGTATATGATAGTGTCGCTAGCATCCATATGATAAAGGGCCCGGGCTGACATGACTAGTCGTAAACCCAAAGTGGCACAGACTTACATGGACATGCATCCATGACCCAGCTTCGAACGTGTCGGTCATCAGCAAGTGGGTCCGGGCTGTAGCACTGGGCTAGCAGGACTCCGGTAAACCGGGCTGTAGCGGGCTAACAGGACTCCGGTACTCAAAGCGTGACATTTCCCCGAAGGGACAGACACAGGAACGAAGAAGGACACATGCCGGCCAGCCTAAGTGTTCCAGAGCAGTAGCAAGCTACCATGGCTCAGCGGTAACACCAGGAGACATTTCCCGGTAAGAGAGGCTACTAAAGATAAACAACTAGATAGTCAGATCCCACACATACCAAGCATTTCAATCATACACACAATATGCTCGATATGTGCAAATACAACGAAGCATCACAACATGACTCTATGACACAAGTACTTTATTTAAGGCTCAGTGAGCCATACATAACATACACAAAAGTACGGGTCTCACGACCCCACATACAAGTCATACAGTCATACAAACCAGCAGCGGAAGTAACTTGTCTGAGTACAGACAATTAGTAAAATAAAAGAGGCTTGGAAAGCCTAGCTATACTACGTGGTCCTTCACAAGCTCAGGGTCACCACCTGGGTCTTAAGCCTACTCGTTGATGTCAACGTCTACATAGAACCCATCAGAAGGGGTTGCAGCGTCTTCTGTAAAAAATGTAGATTATAGCAACATGAGTACAAAGGTACTCAGCAAGACTTACATCAGATCCTACATACATGCATAGTATCAAGAAGGGTTGGTGGAGTTATTGCAGCAAGCCAGCTTTGACTCTTGGCTAGGCTATCCTACGATACTTCAACTTGAAATGGTTTTTCGCACACGAGTCCACTACTCACCACTTCAATACACTACCGAGGATCCACCTCCGTCTTCCTACGGAAGAGCCATCCTCGGCACTCACACTTATCTT
>NW_021283605.1:0-2464 GCF_002162155.2 Triticum dicoccoides
GCTAAAATCCTCCAACGCTTGCTATTGCACCAGAAAGTATGCATCTGAATGCTCCAGGGACTTCCGCAGTCCTTCCGCTTCTTGTCGCAGCACAACTGATCGATGTCTTTCAGCTTGTAGTTGAGACTCAAGAAACCGAACTGATTCAGACAGTGAGTTTGAATAGCTTGTGCATGCGGTAGTGGCCAGTAACTCGAACACTAAACCAAGACAGGACTTTGGGGTTGTCTCATTGTCTTCAAGATAGTCTTCCTTAGCTGTTTTATCAGCTTTGTTGGAGACCAACAAGGATGTGTCACTATCCTGAACTTTATCTGCATTACTTCCTTTACCATTGCTTAATAAGGCACTCTTCCCCAATATTCTGTCAGCATTCTAAAAGAAGAAACAAGTAGACACATAACAAGTTTAGCATGTACTAGTATATGAAACTCATTTCGGTGAACCAGTTCATTAGTAAGGTGGACATGATTAAACTACCAAGTCTTCTATTGCCAAGTACTAGTACATAATAAAAACATCAAACAAACATATATCTATGTCCTATGGTCACTGCATTGTCTTGCCAAATCAAAATAGATACATAGTTCAAATCATATCAGTTCAAGACAAAGCAGCAGTGAAAGAATACAAAGCATGGGAAACTACACGGCACAACAAGATTTCAGATGGGTACCACGGGTCTACATGTACAACAACACTATTTGCTTTGTTGTGATGCTAGTAATGTGCATGATATGAAAGTCAACTATATACATAATTGAAATTGAAATCAATAGAGCTATTGATAAGAGCAAACCTGTTAAAGAAACATGCGTGAATATACCTGGTGTGCCATTGGAGTTTCGATTGGATCCTTCAATTTAAAAATAAGTTCATATAAGTAAATACAGTGATACAAGAGCAAACAATCATAGTTTAAAAAGGCGCGCCTAAGCGAGCGCTTAAACGCGCCTAGGCTCTAGGCGTTGGCAAAATGCATTGCGCATAACTACGCATAATCTGTGCATAACTACGCATAAGCATGCGCTTTGGTCAGTAAAGCGCAAGGCGGTGGCAAAATGCACAATTAACGCCTAGCACTTTTTTGAACTATGATAGCAATGGAATCTTAAATTAGAACAGTTGTTTTTCAGGTTTAGGCACTTGTTCTACATGAACAGAGTACAGTAAGACGCAAGAATAAAATACTTAAAAAAAATTTAGCTCATAGACCTTACCACATTCTTGGTTCGGGACCAGTACAGAACAAGGCGTTCCCAGTCATCGTCCAGTAAATGTGTCTCAGGAGAACGTAAGGGAATTTGATGAGTTTCTTTGCCGGTGAAGTACGTTTTCTTCAGGTAATTCCGATACTGCCACCAAGCATTCTTGAAGATAGCAGAGGTATTAGCACAGGTTACCTCATCCTGAGTTTCCAAATCAGTCCTTCTCTATAGAGAAAAATGGGAAAATTTGCTGTATTATAACCATCATGGAGGTAGGATGTATGCGACGAAGCAAAGTAATTGCCATGAATAACATTACTTACACATAACTCCTGGACAAACACCTGCAACTGGCATTTTCCTTCATCTTCAGTATAATATTTCCAAGATGGGAAGATACGCGCATACGATTTAACAACATCAAATGTGATAGATGCTAAACTACGACTGGCTGGTTGTGCTTCCTCCACAGGAATAGGCGTACTAACTGGTGGAGTTGGGGTTTGCCGTGATAGTACTGGCCCTTTGGGCACTGGAGCTGCCTTGCTAATCGCTGTTGTTTGGGAGCTCTGTGGTGGAGATGGTGCTGTGTCAACAGGAACTGGTTTACTATCGGCTAGGGTTGGGGTTAGATTGGGTGAAGCTGGTTCTCTATCCATCACAGTAGGGGTACAATCTGCGAGAGTTTGGGTTATGTGTGGTAGGGCTAGTTCTTGTGCATGTACAACCGGGGTGCTATCTCCACCAAGAGGTAGCACTGTTTTATTTGAAGACCGTGTTTTTATTCCGCTAGATACTGGCATCACCCACTCCAATTCAAATGGCTGATAAACAGGAAACATAGTTGAATGTACATACATTGTATGAGAGACACATGCAATAGTTAGTGTGGAAAAAAGAGGGCATGAAATAGTTGACATGTATATTGTTTAACTAAAACAGATAGCATGACATAATTTTACATATATGATGTCTATCTAAACTGGATAGCATAGCATAACATAATTCAAAGATATGATGAATAACTAAACAAGATCGCATGACACCGTATGCATGATATGAGCAGTATAACCGTGCCAAGTTAGAGCATACTCCTCAGTGGGGGGATAGGACTGGTCATCTGTCTCTGAATCCATCTCTGAGGAGCTATCGGGACCCAACAAGAGATTTGCTTCGACAGGTAGCACTGTCTGCTCTGAAGGCCTTGTTTTCACTCCAAATTTTTCCATCTGCCACCCAAATGGCTGATTCACAGG
>NW_021283606.1:0-2578 GCF_002162155.2 Triticum dicoccoides
ACGGAGGGAGTAGGTACGAACTGGTTGATTTTACCATAGCAGTACATCTTCTAGAGTATTTGAATTGCATGTTTACATCGGTCGCTGAACTGTGTTTTTTCTTGCAGCAACAAACAGTCCATCAATTTTCAGTGAATTCATGTGTGGCATCAGTAAAGCTTTTACTTGGAAATAACAACTGCATGGTCAGGAGCAGTGCTTATATTAGTTAATGGTTGCAGCTGTAACAGGCACTACACCACGGTTGTTAATTGAAGGCATTTTTATAAGGGCACTTTGTAAATGCCTCAAAATCGTGCCTAGAGGTGGCGTTTTAGAAAAATGCCTCAGATTGATGCAGCTTTGAAGGCGTTACAGAAAAGTGCCTTGGTTGATGTAGCTTTGGAGGCACTTTTGGAAAACGCCTTGGATTGTTGCAGATTTGGAGGCGTATTAGCAAAATGCCTTTGATTGATGCAGCGTGGCAGGGCTGGCAGCGGCAAACTGGCCACATACTGCGGTTGATGCGGGTTGCTGTGCTGCTCCAGCGCGACCATCAGTGTTCAAGCTTGCATGAGTCTCTCTCTGGGCTGTGCTGCTTGGCCGTCGGCGTTCAATCCGCCGCCGATGAGATCATTGGCATATCGGAGATGAGCTGCATAATGATTTTTGATCGAGGGACATGCTAGTCTGCAGATTCTTTGGAATTTGGTTCGAAAGAATCTGACTACTGCAAGGCTCCAGAACTGAAGAATTGTTCACTTGTCTAAGGTGGCGTGAAAGTTCCTGGTGGGGACTGGGGACGTTAGCGACAGCAGCGGCTGGAGGTTGATGACAACGAAATCTTTGATATTTATGATATTGATTCCGTAGTAAATCACAACTTCGCATTAGTTCTACTGGTCGTGAATGTGAGGCTAGCAGCGATCGGTCCTGGTTCGAATCCTGTTATTGCCATTTAACTAAGAGTTTTCGTTCCCGGTTGAGCTTTCCACACAACCGATTAGGCCTCATTTGGTTGCGAGGGATCCTCCCGGGATCCCCGTCATTTCCCCGGGCGAGACTCCCGCCTGCAATCTCCACCCCGGTTTTTCAGACAATCAGTTTGGTAACATCATGGAAAGGGTTTTCTCGCCCCGATCCTCCCGAAATCCCCGGGCCGATCACCCCGGCCTCCGCACGGCAGGAGAATTCGCCCGGGTCTCTCGCGACGCTATGACTCAGACGCCTCGTCGCTCTGTTCCTCTGCCCCCCCACCCCCCGCTCCACGTCCCGATCTCCTCGATCTCTCCTCGCGATGGCTAATGTATTTCACTAGCCCGACTCCCTCTGGCGTCCACCCCACTTGGTGAGAATCCCTACTCAATTTGATCTATCTACTGCTCTTCTCCCTCCGTTCTCTTACCTCCCCCTTGGTGCCCAAATGGCAACGGGGGCATTTTCACATGATGGGTGGGGGATCCATATGATCGGGGAAATCCCCCTCGGGGGGTTTACTGTCCAGGGTTTTCCACCCCAACAACCAAATGAGGCCTTAATTTAGTCCCATACCGCTTAGCCAACAAGAGTCGGACGTGTTTAAAAGGGAGAAATGTGTGCACAGTTCCACAACTACTTAGACATCCAGCTAAGAGGATATATAGCATAGTTTTCAATCATTAATTTTATACTACTTTTTTATTATGTGGCCCACCTTTCATTCTCACAAAGTGCCTAGGAGCACGTGCTAGAGCGGGCTCTTCACGAAGAGCCCGCTTACCTTCTCTCTCCTCTTCTCTTTCCTCCAACTAAGCAGAAATATACTACTTTATTCCTTATAGCCCGCTGACTCAGCTTTATTATACTTGCTCTTAGAATAATAAGCAGCTAGCCAGCCTGGTAGGGGGCGGGCCCATGGCGGGAGGGGTGTACATGGAAAACGACTAATGAGTTTTTTACACTTAGCGGCGCTATCTGAAATTGCCAGAGAGCTTTCGAAAAAGGGACCTTAAACCACCATGCTCAGAGTGTTGTTAAATTTTCCTTATCTTTGAATTTTGGTCATGTCTAGTTCCTGCACCCAGCGGCTGTGTACATTTGCACGTTTTTGGACCAAATAAGGCGAGTGTGGTTTCCCCTAAAAATGCTGCTAGAACAAAATTGTGGCTCTGTAAAGCTCACTACTATCAAATTAGCGCTAGTAAATATGGACCTGTTGTTAGCACCTGCACGTGCACATAAACTGGAGGCTCGCAAAACCTTGTTTACAAGCATTCCAACATGAATGCAAGAGCGGTCAAATTTTCATTTTGCTTCTGTTCAAATAGTTCTCTTCTCCAATGTTCCCTTAATGATTTGTTCCATTCTTCAGGAACCTGCCTCCAAAAAAGTGATATCTGAAGGAAATCAAATTCTTTATGATTGCCATATTGTGAGCTTCTTGCTTCCTTGGCTTAGAGAACTATAACACGAGCAGATGGAGCAGAAGAAATTAGAGGCTAATATACAAGATATGGTGTTCTAGGACCTCAGAGGAATTGATGTTCATATTAAATGTTCATCTGGTTTTGACGAAAATGAAGTTGGAACAGATTAATCGTGATCCTGATGAACGTGTGTG
>NW_021283607.1:0-726 GCF_002162155.2 Triticum dicoccoides
ATCAACACTCACAGTTTTGGCCGATTCTGGCCCGTTTCGTGGACTATTACTCACTGTTTTGCGGTCCCGGAGTGATTTCCACGATTAACGAACCCTGGGGTGCGTTTACGATTTGGTCATCAACACTCGCGGGTTTGGTCGATTCTGACGCGTTTCATGGACTATTACTCACCGTTTTGGGGACCCAAACCGGTTTCGTAGTTGTTGAACCCCAAGGTGCGTTTACGTGTCGGTCATCAACACTCACAGTTTTTGCCGATTCTGGCACGTTTCATGGACTATTACTCACTGTTTTGGGGTCCCGGAGTGATTTCCACGATTAACGAACCCTGGGGTGCGTTTACGTTTCGGTCATCAACACTCACAAATTTGGCCGATTCTGGCCCGTTTCGTGGACTATTACTTACTGTTTTGGGGTCCCGGAGAGATTTCCACGATTAACGAACCCTGGGGTGCGTTTACGTTTTGGTCATCAACACCCGCAGTTTTTATCGATTCTGACCCGTTTTATGGACTATTACTCACTGTTTTGGGGTCCCAAAGCGATTTCCATAGTTGTTGAACCCCAAGGTGCGATTACGTGTCGGTCATCAACACTCACAGATTTGGCCGATTCTGGCCCGTTTCGTGGACTATTACTCACTGTTTTGGGGCCCCGGAGTGATTTCCACGATTAATGAATTCTGGGTGCGTTTTCGTTTCGGTCATCAACACTCGCGGTTTTGG
>NW_021283608.1:0-11191 GCF_002162155.2 Triticum dicoccoides
TGGTAGACCATGGCAATTTGATAAAAATTCTTTACACCATGGTAGAAACAATCACTATACTCTTGTTCATAAGGATAAAA
This sequence comes from Triticum dicoccoides, assembly GCF_002162155.2. Lineage (NCBI taxonomy): Eukaryota > Viridiplantae > Streptophyta > Magnoliopsida > Poales > Poaceae > Triticum > Triticum dicoccoides. The sequence continues at coordinate 81 of NW_021283608.1, forward strand.
ATATTACTTTGCTTCCTATGACTCCTGATTCCATTTTGAAAGATGATATTAATAGAGCTAATAAAGCACAACAGGAGAAGAATAAGAGTGAAAATCAGATTGTGGCAAAAGAATTTGAGCAACAAATGAAGCCTAATAATAAACCATCTAGTGTTGCTTCTGAAATTAAATTGAAAAGTGCATGTTTATTTGCCACCAAATCTGATATTGATGAGCTAGATTTCAGCAAATCTGTTTGCTATGCTTTTGTGTGCAAAGAGGCATTATTTTCATTCGAGGACGTGCCTTCCTCTTTGCCTCCTGCTGTCACTAACATTTTGCAGGAGTTCGCTGACGTTTTTCCACAAGACGTGCCACCGTGATTACCGCCTATTCGAGGGATTGAGCATCAGATTGACTTAATTCCCGGTACTTCACTGCCAATCCGTGCACCATACCGTACCAATCCAGAGGAGACGAAGGAGATTATGTGTCAAGTACAAGAGCTTCTCGACAAAGGTTATATACGCGAATCCCTTAGTCCTTGTGTTGTTCCTATTATTCTAGTGCCGAAAAAGGATGGTACATCACGTATGTGTGTTGATTGTAGAGGCATTAATAATATTACTATTCGTTATCGTCATCCTATTCCTAGGCTAGATGATATGCTTGATGAATTGAGTGGCTCTACAATATTCTCCAAAGTTGATTTGCGTAGTGGTTACCATCAAATTCGTATGAAATTGGGAGATGAATGGAAAACAGCATTTAAAACTAAGTTTGGATTATATGAGTGGTTAGTCATGCCTTTTGGGTTAACTAATGCACCTAGTACTTTCATGAGATTAATGAACGAAGTTTTACGTGCTTTCATTGGACGATTTGTGGTAGTTTACTTTGATGACATATTGATTTATAGCAGATCTTTGGAAGAACATTTGGAACATTTACGTGCTGTTTTTATTGCTCTACGTGATGCACGTTTGTTTGGTAACCTTGGGAAGTGCACCTTTTGCACCGACCGAGTATCTTTTCTTGGCTATGTTGTTACTCCACAGGGAATTGAAGTTGATAAAGCCAAGATTGAAGCTATTGAGAGTTGGCCGCAGCCCAAAACGGTCACACAAGTGAGGAGTTTTCTTAGCCTCGCTGGATTCTATAGGCGTTTTGATAGAGGCAAAGGTGTCCCGTCTTTCGATGAGATGGTGGATTTCGCTTTGGTGGAAGTCGACTTTGACGATCCGACTACGAACGTGCGAGGACGTCGCGCCTTAGCAATCGCTAAACCAACTCCGAGAGGTTATTGACCACGCCGGAGCACGATCAACCTGACCACGAGGGTCTGTTTCCTGCGAGCAAACGAAGAACAAGCAAGAAACTAAGATTGCAATCTGGATATTGCGAATATAAGATGAAAGCTTTATTGATCAAGGTGGGGTTCTGTGACGCCTTTGTCTGGTCGTTGAACACAAACGAAGTACGCGAAGTTGCAGCTATGGCGAACTTTTAATCTAAACAAAACCCAAAGTCTAAACGATGCCCTAAGGGCTGTATATATGGAGGAAGAGGGGGGGAATTTCGTGGCCCATGGTGGAGGAGTCCGAAATCAACCCTATCTCTTGTTTTCCCACACATACGGACTCTAAAAATAGCCTATACTTATGTATTTCGAAATTACATGGGCCTGGCCCAATAATAAGGTGACGCAGCACCTAAAATAGCCTCGGGACGAAATTTATAAAGTGGCATCTTGTATATTTCGTCCAAGGCTTCATGCACCCATTATGGTGGCTTCAAAGTCCTGAAATCATCACTTGTAACTCCGTTCTTGTTCCCCTTGCGCATGCCATCATCTCCATGCTTGTTCTTGCTCCAATGTTCATCCTTCTCCAAGCTAGGCCCTTCATTTGTAAGCAAAACAAATGTATCCAATTTAGGCAGCATCATATTCTCATGAACATTAGAATCATTACCAAGAAACGAAAGTACCTGGTAATTTAGTTGGCGTGCACGAGCTCTAGTAATTGGTCCAGTATGTATAGCAGCAGGGGCTGTGGGTGTAACAATTGTATTGATGTCCTCATCAAATCCAGAGGAGACGAAGGAGATTATGCGTCAAGTACAAGAGCTTCTCGACAAAGGTTATATACGCGAATCCCTTAGTCCTTGTGCTGTTCCTATTATTCTAGTGCCGAAAAAGGATGGTACATCACGTATGTGTGTTGATTGTAGAGGCATTAATAATATTACTATTCGTTATCGTCATCCTATTCCTAGGCTAGATGATATGCTTGATGAATTGAGTGGCTCTACAATATTCTCCAAAGTTGATTTACGTAGTGGATACCATCAAATTCGTATGAAATTGGGAGATGAATGGAAAACCGCATTCAAAACTAAGTTTGGATTATATGAGTGGTTAGTCATGCCTTTTGGGTTAACTAATGCACCTAGTACTTTCATGAGATTAATGAACGAAGTTTTACGTGCTTTCATTGGACGATTTGTGGTAGTTTACTTTGATGACATATTGATTTATAGCAGATCTTTGGAAGAACATTTGGAACATTTACGTGCTGTTTTTATTGCTCTACGTGATGCACGTTTGTTTGGTAACCTTGGGAAGTGCACCTTTTGCACCGACCGAGTATCTTTTCTTGGCTATGTTGTTACTCCACAGGGAATTGAAGTTGATAAAGCCAAGATTGAAGCTATTGAGAGTTGGCCGCAGCCCAAAACGGTCACACAAGTGAGGAGTTTTCTTGGCCTCGCTGGATTCTATAGGCGTTTTGTGAGAGATTTCAGCGCCATTGCTGCACCTCTCAATGAGCTTACAAAGAAAGATGTGCCTTTTCTCTGGGGTACCGCACAGGAAGAAGCCTTCACGGTATTGAAAGATAAGTTGACACATGCTCCTTTACTCCAACTTCCTGATTTTAATAAGACTTTTGAGCTTGAATGTGATGCTAGTGGAATTGGATTAGGAGGTGTGTTATTACAAGATGGCAAACCTGTTGCATACTTTTCTGAAAAATTGAGTGGGCCTAGTCTGAATTATTCTACTTATGATAAAGAATTATATGCTCTTGTTCGGACTTTAGAAACATGGCAACATTATTTATGGCCCAAAGAATTTGTTATACATTCTGATCATGAATCATTGAAACATATTAAAAGTCAAGCTAAACTGAATCGTAGACATGCTAAATGGGTTGAATTCATTGAGACTTTCCCTTATGTCATTAAACACAAGAAGGGTAAAGAAAATGTTATTGCTGATGCTTTGTCTCGTCGCTATACTATGCTTTCACAACTTGACTTCAAAATATTTGGTTTGGAGACCATCAAAGATCAATATGTGCATGATGCTGATTTTAAAGATGTAATGCAGAATTGTAAAGAAGGAAGAATGTGGAACAAGTTTGTCGTTAACGATGGATTTGTGTTTCGTGCTAACAAGCTATGCATTCCAGCTAGCTCCGTTCGTCTTTTGTTGTTGCAGGAGGCACATGGAGGAGGATTAATGGGACATTTTGGCGTGAAGAAGACGGAGGACGTACTTGCTACACATTTCTTTTGGCCAAAGATGAGACGGGATGTTGAGCGTTTTATTGCTCGATGCACTACATGTCAAAAAGCTAAGTCACGACTCAATCCTCATGGTTTATATATGCCTTTGCCTGTACCTAGTGTTCCTTGGGAGGATATATCTATGGATTTTGTTTTAGGTTTACCTCGAACAAAGAAGGGGAGGGATAGCATATTTGTTGTCGTGGATAGATTCTCGAAAATGGCACACTTTATACCATGTCATAAAAGCGATGATGCTGTTAATGTTGCTGATTTGTTCTTTCGTGAAATTATTCGCTTGCATGGTGTGCCAAATACTATTGTTTCAGATCGTGATACTAAATTTCTTAGCCACTTTTGGAGATGTTTATGGGCTAAGTTGGGGACTAAACTGCTTTTTAGTACTACTTGTCACCCCCAAACTGATGGCCAAACTGAAGTAGTCAATAGAACATTGTCTACTATGCTTAGGGCTGTTTTGAAGAGTAATAAGAAAATGTGGGAGGAATGCTTGCCTCATATTGAATTTGCTTATAATCGTTCATTGCATTCTACTACTAAGATGTGCCCTTTTGAAGTTGTGTATGGTTTCCTACCTCGTGCACGTATTGATTTGTTGCCTCTTCCATCTTCGGAGAAGGTAAATTTTGATGCTAAACAACGTGCTGAATTGATTTAAAAAATGCATGAGTTAACTAAGGAAAACATTGAGCGTATGAATGCCAAATATAAACTTGCTGGAGATAAGGGTAGAAAACATGTTGTGTTTGCACCTGGAGATCTTGTTTGGTTACATTTGCGTAAGGATAGATTTCCTGATTTGCGCAAATCAAAGCTCATGCCACGGGCTGATGGTCCCTTTAAGGTGTTAGAGAAAATAAATGATAATGCATATAAACTTGAGCTGCCTGCAGATTTTGGGGTTAGTCCCACTTTTAACATTGCAGATTTGAAGCCTTATTTGGGTGAGGAAGATGAGTTTCCGTCGAGGACGACTTCATTTCAAGAAGGGGAGGATGATGAGGACATCAATACCATTGTTACACCCACAGCCCCTACTGCTACATATACGGGACCAATTACTAGAGCTCGCGCACGCCAATTAAATTATCAGGTACTTTCGTTTCTTGGTAATGATTCTAATGTTCATGAGAATATGATGCTGCCTAAATTGGATACATTTGTTTTGCTTACAAATGAAGGGCCTAGCTTGGAGAAGGATGAACATTGGAGCAAGAACAAGCATGGAGATGATGCCATGGGCAAGGGGAACAAGAACGGAGTTACAAGTGATGATTTCAGGACTTTGAAGCCACCATAATGGGTGCATGAAGCCATGGACGAAATATACAAGATGCCACTTCATAAATTTCGTCCCGGGGCTATTTTAGGTGCTGCGTCACCTTATTATTGGGCCAGGCCCATGTAATTTCGAAATACATAAGTATAGGCTATTTTTAGAGTCCGTATGTGTGGGGAAACAAGAGATAGGGTTGATTTCGGACCCCTCCACCAAGGGCCACGAAATTCCCCCCCTCTTCCTCCATATATACAGCCCTTAGGGCATCGTTTAGACTTTGGGTTTTGTTTAGATTAAAAGTTCGCCATAGCTGCAACTTCGCGTACTTCGTTTGTGTTCAACGACCAGACAAAGGCGTCACAGAACCCCACCTTGATCAATAAAGCTTTCATCTTATATTCGCAATATCCAGATTGCAATCTTAGTTTCTTGCTTGTTCTTCGTTTGCTCTCAGGAAATAGACCCTCGTGGTCAGGTTGATCGTGCTCCGGCGTGGTCAATAACCTCTCGGAGTTGGTTTAGCGATTGCTAAGGCGCGATGTCCTCGCACGTTCGTAGTTGGATCGTCAAAGTCGACTTCCACCAAAGCGATATCCATCATCTCATCGAAAGACGGGACATCTTTGCCTCTATCAGCCAGTTTGTAATTCCTGATAATATTCTTCTACAGAATTTTTCCCTTGTCTTAAACGCTGCAATTTTTGAAGCAATTCACGTTGATAATATGGTGGAACCCAACGCGTATGCATAGCAGTTTTCAAAGCAGCCCAAGTAGTGGGAATAGGATATAATCTACAATGTTCAGACCACCATACACATGCAAAACTAGTGAAAGCACAAACAGCAGCAGCAACCCGTCTCTCCTCGGGATATTGTAAACATGTAAAACGTTGTTCAATTTCTAACTCCCAAGTAAGATATATATCAGGAACATATCTACCCTCAAATGGTGGAATATTCAATTTCAGTTTAGGAATATGCACATCATCTCGTACCTGAGGTGGTGGTGCAGGCCTACCATTACGAATATATACCTGAGGTCGACCTGCTGGTGGTGGTGCTGGTGGGTGCACGTAGTTCTGATTTTGATCAACCTCATCCTCATAATCGCCCGCATACTCATCATCCTCCTGGGTACCAGCAGCAGCAGTAGCAGGAGCCAAAGAAGCATCAATAACAGGAACAGCAGCACCAGAAGTTTGGCCATCCTCAATAGGAACACGCTTCGCTCGTCCATACTAATTCGGAAGGATGCGTTGTTGTTGGTGTTGCAGAGGTGCGATAGGTGCAGCCGGCGGTGGTGGTAAACACGCGAGCAATTCATTAAACTTGCTATCAAGCTTTGTTTCGAACGTCTTCTCCATGCCATCTATCTTCTCCATGGCCTCGTCAAATCTGTTTAGCACATCTTGCACCTGTCAACTCACCATTTGCTGAAATTTATCATGTAGCTGTTTGTTCGTCAGGTTCTCCCAATCAGTCTCATCGGCTTGTGATCCTACCATGGTTAGCAGAAAATAGAAACACACAAGAATATGATCCTACAGACTACTAAGAAGTGGTGGTGGTGTATCACAAACCCGTCAAGCAAAACTCAAATTCTTACCAGTTCTTACCCAGCAGCAGGCGGTGATCGGCAACCGTTGTAGTCAAAACTCTCAAAGCTTGGATAGAGCGATTACCAGGGAGAGTCAAACACACGACGTAGATGTATGTGGAGCTGGGAAGGCTTATAATATGGTAGCAAAAAGGGTTAGCAATAATCAATTCAGAGATGCAAAGTTGAATAAACGCTCAACAACGGTACTGTGCTGGTCCTAGGCTAGACCGTGCTAGAGACGCGAGCCTAGAACACTAACAAAATCACGGCGCTGCACGTAAACAAGGAAAAAGCACACTCTGGAATTTTTTTTTGCTCTTTTTTTTGCGCTTTTTTTTGCGCTGCTTTTTTTTTTGCGAAAAATCACTATAATGGCGAGTGTCTCAAAACTCTTCCTAGGTCAAACTAACAGGATGGGCACGAAATTTTTTCGACCAATTTTTTTGTTTTCGTTTTTTCGACTGCCCGGACCCGAAAACTGGAAACGGGTCAAAAAAACTTCCTATAATGGCACCTGTCTCAAAACACTCAGAAACACCTAAAAATAGGATAGCCAGAATTTTTTTCGAAAAATGCGTTTTCAAAAAATTTTGGGCCTAAACGGAGGGTGGTTTCCGGACTCTTTTTTTTCCGAAACCTACTCCGGCAAGGAAACACGAATCGGAATCTAGATGGATCTCAAAAACACACCTAATATGCAAGGAACTCGGATTGGTGGTGGATATATGGTGGTGGTATATGGCAGCGGTGGTGGTATATGGCAGCGGTGGTAATATATGGATATGGATCGATGGTGGTATATGGATACGGATTGGGAGCGGTGGTGGTAGGTGACAGGGGCGATGATGATGGTGCGGTGGCGGCGTGACAACTTATGAACAGAACTCGAAACTCTAAAAGACTAACGCTAAGACCAGCAACTAGACACGACGATGCAACCGCAAATTCAACAAAGCAAAACCCTAAAAAGATTATGCAAAGGCTCAAATTGGTTCGGATATGATGAACTAACCCTAATTTTTTTTGGCTTTTTCGTGGACTGTAGGTATGAAGAACAGACTCGATCTAACTACGAAAAACTGTAAAATCTCACCAAGCAACCTAGAAATCTGATACCACTTGATAGAGGCAAAGGTGTCCCGTCTTTCGATGAGATGATGGATATCGTTTTGGTGGCAGTCGACTTTGACGATCCGACTACGAATGTGCGAGGACGTCGCGCCTTAGCAATCGCTAAACCAACTCCGAGAGGTTATTGACCACGCCGGAGCACGATCAACCTGACCACGAGGGTCTGTTTCCTGCGAGCAAATGAAGAACAAGCAAGAAACTGAGATTGCAATCTGGATATTGCGAATATAAGATGAAAGCTTTATTGATCAAGGTGGGGTTCTGTGACGCCTTTGTCTGGTCGTTGAACACAAACGAAGTACGCGAAGTTGCAGCTATGGCGAACTTTTAATCTAAACAAAACCCGAAGTCTAAACGATGCCCTAAGGGCTGTATATATGGAGGAAGAGGGGGGGAATTTCGTGGCCCGTGGTGGAGGGGTCCGAAATCAACCCTATCTCTTGTTTCCCCACACATACGTACTCTAAAAATAGCCTATACTTATGTATTTCAAAATTACATGGGCCTGGCCCAATAATAAGGTGACGCAGCACCTAAAATAGCCTCGGGACGAAATTTATGAAGTGGCATCTTGTATATTTCGTCCAAGGCTTCATGCACCCATTATGGTGGCTTCAAAGTCCTAAAGTCATCACTTGTAACTCCGTTCTTGTTCCCCTTGCGCATGCCATCATCTCCATGCTTGTTCTTGCTCCAATGTTCATCCTTCTCCAAGCTAGGCCCTTCATTTGTAAGCAAAACAAATGTATCCAATTTAGGCAGCATCATATTCTGATGAACATTAGAATCATTACCAAGAAACGAAAGTACCTGGTAATTTAGTTGGCGTGCACGAGCTCTAGTAATTGGTCCAGTATGTATAGCAGCAGGGGCTGTGGGTGTAACAATTGTATTGATGTCCTCATCATTTCCAAAAAAAGTGATATGAATTTTGTCAACCTATAAGACATGTCTGTCAAATTACTTGTTCTCGAATTAACCTCTATGTCTTGCTGGAGTACTTGTTTTTTTAATGCATGTTATCGTAGGTCTATCGCGTTACTTTTTGGTATTTTTGTTTTTTGAACCCATGTTAATTGGCTTGAAAGAAGGTCTATCGTGTTACTTTTTGATATTTTTTGTTTTTTCGAACACATGTTAATTGGCTTGAAACAAGGTCTATCAAGTTACTTCATGACATCTTCCCAAAAAAAGTGATAAGACTTTTTCCAACCTATAAGGCATGTCTGTCAGATTAACCTCGAGGTACTTGTACTCGAATTAACATCTGGGTCTTGCAGGAGTACTTTTTTTTGAACACATGTTAATCGAAGGTCTATCGCCTTACTTTTTGAAAAAAATTATTTTCTGAACACATGTTAATTGGCTTGAAAGAAGGTCTATCATGTTACTTCACGACATCTTTCCAAAAAAAGTGATATGAGTTTTGTCAATGTATAAGGCATGTATGTCAAATTAACCTCGAGGTACTTATTCTTGAATTAACCTCTCGGTCTTGTTGGAGTACTTTGTTTTTGAACACATGTTAATCGAACGTCTATCACATTACTTTTTGATATTTTTTGTTTTTTGAACACATGTTAATTGGCTTGAAAGAAGGTCTATCGTGTTACTTCACGACATCTTTCCAAAAAAAGTGATATGAGTTTTGTCAACCTATAAGGCATCTCTGTCAAATTAACCTCGAGGTACTTTTTCTCGAATTAACCTCTGGGTCTTGCAAGAGTACTTGTTTTTTGAACACATGTTAATGGAAGGTCTATCGCGTTACTTTTTGATATTTTTTTGTTTTTTTGAACACATGTTAATTGGCTTGAAAGAAGGTCTATCATGTTACTTCATGACATCTTCCCCAAAAAAAGTGATATGAATTTTGTCAACCAATAAGGCATGTCTGTCAAAGTACTGGTTCTCGAATTAACCTCTACATCCTGATGGAGTACTTATTTTTTAAATGCATGTTAATCGTAGGTCTATCGCGTTACTTTTTGGTATTTTTGTTTTTTGAACCCATGTTAATTGGCTTGAAAGAAGGTCTATCGTGTTACTTTTTGATATTTTTTTGTTTTTTTGAACACATGTTAATTGGCTTGAAAGAAGGTCTATCATGTTACTTCATGACATCTTCCCAAAAAAAGTGATATGATTTTTTCCAACCTATATGGCATGTCTGTCAAATTAACCTAGAGGTACTTGTACTCGAATTAACATCTGGGTCTTGTAGGAGTACTTTTTTTAACACATGTTAATCGAAGGTCTATCGCCTTACTTTTTGAAAAAAATTGTTTTCTGAACACATGTTAATTGGCTTGAAAGAAGGTCTATCGTGTTACTTCACGACATCTTTCCAAAAAAAGTGATATGAATTTTGTCAACGTATAAGGCATGTATGTCAAATTAACCTCGAGGTACTTGTTCTCGAATTAACCTCTGGGTCTTATTGGAGTACTTGATTTTTGAACACATGTTAATCGAACGTCTATCACGTTACTTTTTGATATTTTTTGTTTTTTGAACACATGTTAATTGGCTTGAAAGAAGGTCTACCGTGCTACTTCACGACATCTTTCCAAAAAAAGTGATATGACTTTTGTCAACCTATAAGACATCTCTGTCAAATTAACCTCGAGGTACTTTTTGTCGAATTAACCTCTGGGTCTTGCAGGAGTACTTGTTTTTTGAACACATGTTAATGGAAGGTCTATCGCGTTACTTTTTGATATTTTTTTGTTTTTTGAACACATGTTAATTGGCTTGAAAGAAGGTCTATCAGGTTACTTCATGTCAACCTATAAGGCATGTCTGTCAAAGTACTTGTTCTCGAATTAATGTCTACATCCTGATGGATTACTTGTTTTTCAAATGCATGTTAATCGTAGGTCTATCGCGTTACTTTTTGGTATTTTTTGTTTTTTGAACACATGTTAGTTGGCTTGAAAGAAGGTCTATCGTGTTACTTTTTGATATTTTTTTTTTCGAACACATGTTAATTGGCTTGAAAGAAGGTCTATCATGTTACTTCATTACATCTTCCCAAAAAAGTGATATGACTTTTTCTGACCTATAAGGCATGTCTGTCAAATTAACCTAGAGGTACTTGTACTCGAATTAACATCTGGGTCTTGTAGGAGTACTTTTTTTGAACACATGTTAATCGAAGGTCTATCGCCTTACTTTTTGAAAAAAATTGTTTTCTGAACACATGTTAATTGGCTTGAAAGAAGGTATATTGTGTTACTTCACGACATCTTTCCAAAAAAGTGATATGACTTTTGTCAACCTATAAGGCATGTCTGTCAAATTAACCTCGAGGTACTTGTTCTCGAATCAACATCTGGGTCTTGCAGGAGTACTTGTTTTTTGAACACATGTTAATCGAAGGTCTATCGGCTTACTTTTTGAAAAAAATTGTTTTTTGAACACATGTTAGTTGGCTTGAAAGATGGTCTATCGTGTTACTTCACGACATATTTCAAAAAAAAGTGATATGACTTTTGTCAACCTATAAGGTATGTTTGTCAAATTAACCTC
>NW_021283609.1:0-695 GCF_002162155.2 Triticum dicoccoides
CGAGGAGGCGCCGGCGTGGACGGGCGTAGGGATGAGGCGGCGAGGTCGGCCCCCCATGCCCCGATCCGATCTGGATCGGGGGAAGGCAGAGGAGGGGGGCGAGTGGGAGATCGTGGAGTGGGTTAGGGTTTGCGGGGTGGGGGATAAGGGGAGGAAGTGGGCCGGCTGGGCCTAGTGGGTCGAGGCCCCAAAGGGGGGGCGGTGGCTTGCGGGGCCGTAGCCCAGTGGGGGGGGGGTTCTTTCCTTTTTTTGTTTTCTTTTATTATTTCTCTTTTATTTCTTTACTGTTTTCATTTAAAGTTTCTATTATTTTCTTTTTATAAAATACCAAGTTAGCACCTAAATTAGTATTACTAATTAGGCCTCTGCCATAATTATTTTGGCACACTATTAATTTAGTTATATTACTATATCTTTATAAAAGGCATTAAAGTAATTGTTTTGCCCTAAGCTTTGGTTATTTTAGTGAAATTAAATATTATAAGAAATGTTGGTTTCTCCACCATTATTACTCGTGAACTATTCGTCACATTTAGAACATTTTAGTTTTAATGTTTGAAAACTTTTGTTGTTTGTCTTTAATTTAAATTTGAATTTGAATCGGTTTCGAACTAACTCGAGATTAGCAATTATAATCGAGGTGACATGGCATCATTAGCAGAGGTTCACTGCAGCTTAATTATCCGGGCGTCACA
>NW_021283610.1:0-1201 GCF_002162155.2 Triticum dicoccoides
GGCTTGTGATCCTGGCATGGTTAGCAGCAATAGAAACACACAAGAATATGATCCTACAGACTACGAACAAGTGGTGGTGGTGGGTGTCACAAATCCGTCAAGCAAACCTCAAATTCTTACCAGTTCTTACCCAGCAGCAGGCGGTGATCGGCAACCGTTGTAGTCAAAAACTCTCAAAGCTTGGATAGAGCGATTACCAGGGAGAGTCAAACGCACGACGTAGATGTATGTGGAGCTGGGAAGGCTTATAATATGGTAGCAAAAAGGGTCAGCAATAATCAATTCAGAGATGCAAAGTTGAATAAACGCTCAACGACGGTACTGTGCTGGTCCTAGGCTAGACTGTGCTAGAGACGCGAGCCTAGAACACTAACAAAATCACGGCGCGGCACGTAAACAAGGGAAAAGCACACTCCGGAATATTTTTTTTTCGCTCTTTTTTTTTTGCGCTCTTTTTTTTTTTGCGCTGCTTTTTTTTTGTTTTTTTTTGCGAAAAATCACTATAATGGCGAGTGTCTCAAAACTCTTCTTAGCTCAAACTGACAGGATGGGCACGAAATTTTTTTGACCAAAATTTTTTTTTTTGACTGTCCGGACCCAAAAACTGGAAACGGGTCAAAAAAAACTTCCTATAATGGCACCTGTCTCAAAACACTCAGAAACACCTAAAAATAGGATAGCCAGAAAATTTTTCGAAAAATGCGTTTTCGAAAAATTTTGGGCCTAAACGGAGCGTGGCTACCCGACTCTTTTTTTTTTCCGAAACCTACTCCGGCAAGGAAACACGAATCGGAATCTAGATGGATCTCGAAAACAAACCTAATATGACAAGAACTCGGATTGGTGGTGGATATATGGTGGTAGATGGCAGCGGTGGTGGTATATGACAGCTGTGGTGGTATATGGATACGGATTCGAAGCGGTGGCGGATAAGCGGTGGTGGTAGATGGCAGGGGTGATGATGATGGTGCGGCGGCGGCGTGACAACTTATGACAAGAACTCGAAACTCTAAAAGACTAGACTCTAAGACCAGCAACTAGACACGACGATGCAACCGCAAATTCAACAAAGCAAAACCCTAAAAAGATTATGCAAAGGCTCAGATTGGTTCGGATATGATGAACTAACCCTAATTTTTTTTTGTGGCTTTTTCGTGGACTGTAGGTATGAAGAACAGACTCGATCTAAACTACGAAAAAC
>NW_021283611.1:0-1224 GCF_002162155.2 Triticum dicoccoides
CAAGACGTGCCACCGGGATTACCGCCTATTCGAGGGATTGAGCATCAGATTGACTTAATTCCCGGTGCTTCACTGCCAAACCGTGCACCATACCGTACCAATCCAGAGGAGACGAAGGAGATTATGCGTCAAGTACAAGAGCTTCTCGACAAAGGTTATATACGCGAATCCCTTAGTCCTTGTGCTGTTCCTATTATTCTAGTGCCGAAAAAGGATGGTACATCACGTATGTGTGTTGATTGTAGAGGCATTAATAATATTACTATTCGTTATCGTCATCCTATTCCTAGGCTAGATGATATGCTTGATGAATTGAGTGGCTCTACAATATTCTCCAAAGTTGATTTGCGTAGTGGATACCATCAAATTCGTATGAAATTGGGAGATGAATGGAAAACAGCATTTAAAACTAAGTTTGGATTATATGAGCGGTTAGTCATGCCTTTTGGGTTAACTAATGCGCCTAGTACTTTCATGAGACTAATGAACGAAGTTTTACGTGCTTTCATTGGACGATTTGTGGTAGTCTATTTTGATGATATACTGATTTATAGCAGATCTTTGGAAGAACATTTGGAACATTTACGTGCTGTTTTTATTGCTCTGCGTGATGCACGTTTGTTTGGTAACCTTGGGAAGTGCACCTTTTGCACCGACCGAGTATCTTTTCTTGGCTATGTTGTTACTCCACAGGGAATTGAAGTTGACAAAGCCAAGATTGAAGCTATTGAGAGTTGGCCGCAGCCCAAAACGGTCACACAAGTGAGGAATTTTCTTGGCCTCGCTGGATTCTATAGGCGTTTTGTGAGAGATTTCAGCACCATTGCTGCACCTCTCAACGAGCTTACAAAGAAGGATGTTCCTTTTGTTTGGGGTACCGCACAGGAAGAAGCCTTCACGGTATTGAAAGATAAGTTGACACATGCTCCTTTACTCCAACTTCCTGATTTTAATAAGACTTTTGAGCTTGAATGTGATGCTAGTGGAATTGGATTAGGAGGTGTGTTATTACAAGATGGCAAACCTGTTGCATACTTTTCTGAAAAATTGAGTGGGCCTAGTCTGAATTATTCTACTTATGATAAAGAATTATATGCTCTTGTTCGGACTTTAGAAACATGGCAACATTATTTATGGCCCAAAGAATTTGTTATACATTCTGATCATGAATCTTTGAAACATATTAAAAGTCAAGCTAAACTGAATCGTAGACATGCTAAATGG
>NW_021283612.1:0-770 GCF_002162155.2 Triticum dicoccoides
GTGGAGCGGTGGGGAGGAAGAGGAGGTCGAGGCGGAGCTCCTGAGCTAGTCGGGGGAGCGAGGGGTGGCCGGAGTCGGCTGCTATGGCGAACGGCGGCGACGGTGGTGTTCGGCCGTGTGAGAGAGAGAGCGAGGGAGAGGAGGGGAGAGCCGGCGGAGAGTGAGAGAGAGCAGGGGGGGAGGCGTGGCGTCGTCCAGGGCAACGAGCGAGGAGGGGAGGGCAGGCAAGCAGGAAGAGAGGTGGCGTGGCGCGGTGGCGGGCGCGCGCGCCGGCCACACTCCCCTCCCTCCGTCGGGACGAAGACGACAGAGGAGGGAGGCGGGCTGGGCCGCCTGCTGGCTGGGCCGGCCAGCTGGATGGGCTGCACAGGGAGGAGCCGAGGTAAGCTTCTCCCTTTTATTTCTTTTCTGTTTTCTAATTTCTGACATTTGTTTTGATTTAAATAATATATTAAATCATTTATTTAACTTATGCCAATTTTTGCAGGGGCTAGATATATTATTCCAGAGCTCCTTTAGAAATGGCATAATATTTGGACCATATTTCATATATATAGAAATATATTTCCAATGCAAATATTTATGCATTAATTCCAAATGCCCAAAATAAATGTCCATGAGCCACTAAAAATATTGGTTTGATTTTTATCTCTGTCCAATATTTTCAGAGAGCAACATGAGCATTTTCTTGGACCCTTTTGGAGAAATTTTTATTTGGATCATTTTCAAAATGATTCTGAGGGTTTCACAGATCCCCATTTCAAGTTTCT
>NW_021283613.1:0-2578 GCF_002162155.2 Triticum dicoccoides
ACGGAGGGAGTAGGTACGAACTGGTTGATTTTACCATAGCAGTACATCTTCTAGAGTATTTGAATTGCATGTTTACATCGGTCGCTGAACTGTGTTTTTTCTTGCAGCAACAAACAGTCCATCAATTTTCAGTGAATTCATGTGTGGCATCAGTAAAGCTTTTACTTGGAAATAACAACTGCATGGTCAGGAGCAGTGCTTATATTAGTTAATGGTTGCAGCTGTAACAGGCACTACACCACGGTTGTTAATTGAAGGCATTTTTATAAGGGCACTTTGTAAATGCCTCAAAATCGTGCCTAGAGGTGGCGTTTTAGAAAAATGCCTCAGATTGATGCAGCTTTGAAGGCGTTACAGAAAAGTGCCTTGGTTGATGTAGCTTTGGAGGCACTTTTGGAAAACGCCTTGGATTGTTGCAGATTTGGAGGCGTATTAGCAAAATGCCTTTGATTGATGCAGCGTGGCAGGGCTGGCAGCGGCAAACTGGCCACATACTGCGGTTGATGCGGGTTGCTGTGCTGCTCCAGCGCGACCATCAGTGTTCAAGCTTGCATGAGTCTCTCTCTGGGCTGTGCTGCTTGGCCGTCGGCGTTCAATCCGCCGCCGATGAGATCATTGGCATATCGGAGATGAGCTGCGTAATGATTTTTGATCGAGGGACATGCTAGTCTGCAGATTCTTTGGAATTTGGTTCGAAAGAATCTGACTACTGCAAGGCTCCAGAACTGAAGAATTGTTCACTTGTCTAAGGTGGCGTGAAAGTTCCTGGTGGGGACTGGGGACGTTAGCGACAGCAGCGGCTGGAGGTTGCTGACAACGAAATCTTTGATATTTATGATATTGATTCCGTAGTAAATCACAACTTCGCATTAGTTCTACTGGTCGTGAATGTGAGGCTAGCAGCGATCGGTCCTGGTTCGAATCCTGTTATTGCCATTTAACTAAGAGTTTTCGTTCCCGGTTGAGCTTTCCACACAACCGATTAGGCCTCATTTGGTTGCGAGGGATCCTCCCGGGATCCCCGTCATTTCCCCGGGCGAGACTCCCGCCTGCAATCTCCACCCCGGTTTTTCAGACAATCAGTTTGGTAACATCATGGAAAGGGTTTTCTCGCCCCGATCCTCCCGAAATCCCCGGGCCGATCACCCCGGCCTCCGCACGGCAGGAGAATTCGCCCGGGTCTCTCGCGACGCTATGACTCAGACGCCTCGTCGCTCTGTTCCTCTGCCCCCCCACCCCCCGCTCCACGTCCCGATCTCCTCGATCTCTCCTCGCGATGGCTAATGTATTTCACTAGCCCGACTCCCTCTGGCGTCCACCCCACTTGGTGAGAATCCCTACTCAATTTGATCTATCTACTGCTCTTCTCCCTCCGTTCTCTTACCTCCCCCTTGGTGCCCAAATGGCAACGGGGGCATTTTCACATGATGGGTGGGGGATCCATATGATCGGGGAAATCCCCCTCGGGGGGTTTACTGTCCAGGGTTTTCCACCCCAACAACCAAATGAGGCCTTAATTTAGTCCCATACCGCTTAGCCAACAAGAGTCGGACGTGTTTAAAAGGGAGAAATGTGTGCACAGTTCCACAACTACTTAGACATCCAGCTAAGAGGATATATAGCATAGTTTTCAATCATTAATTTTATACTACTTTTTTATTATGTGGCCCACCTTTCATTCTCACAAAGTGCCTAGGAGCACGTGCTAGAGCGGGCTCTTCACGAAGAGCCCGCTTACCTTCTCTCTCCTCTTCTCTTTCCTCCAACTAAGCAGAAATATACTACTTTATTCCTTATAGCCCGCTGACTCAGCTTTATTATACTTGCTCTTAGAATAATAAGCAGCTAGCCAGCCTGGTAGGGGGCGGGCCCATGGCGGGAGGGGTGTACATGGAAAACGACTAATGAGTTTTTTACACTTAGCGGCGCTATCTGAAATTGCCAGAGAGCTTTCGAAAAAGGGACCTTAAACCACCATGCTCAGAGTGTTGTTAAATTTTCCTTATCTTTGAATTTTGGTCATGTCTAGTTCCTGCACCCAGCGGCTGTGTACATTTGCACGTTTTTGGACCAAATAAGGCGAGTGTGGTTTCCCCTAAAAATGCTGCTAGAACAAAATTGTGGCTCTGTAAAGCTCACTACTATCAAATTAGCGCTAGTAAATATGGACCTGTTGTTAGCACCTGCACGTGCACATAAACTGGAGGCTCGCAAAACCTTGTTTACAAGCATTCCAACATGAATGCAAGAGCGGTCAAATTTTCATTTTGCTTCTGTTCAAATAGTTCTCTTCTCCAATGTTCCCTTAATGATTTGTTCCATTCTTCAGGAACCTGCCTCCAAAAAAGTGATATCTGAAGGAAATCAAATTCTTTATGATTGCCATATTGTGAGCTTCTTGCTTCCTTGGCTTAGAGAACTATAACACGAGCAGATGGAGCAGAAGAAATTAGAGGCTAATATACAAGATATGGTGTTCTAGGACCTCAGAGGAATTGATGTTCATATTAAATGTTCATCTGGTTTTGACGAAAATGAAGTTGGAACAGATTAATCGTGATCCTGATGAACGTGTGTG
>NW_021283614.1:0-1545 GCF_002162155.2 Triticum dicoccoides
TGAATCCGATGATATGCTTAGTGTAGAGTCCAGTGATATGCTTTGTGGAATCTAGTCGATGATATACTTTAGTGTAGAGTCTGATCACATGCTTATTAGTGTAGAATCCAAGAAATTATTAATAGTGTACATAATCCATATGTATACTTATTAGTAGAATTCATGATTAATTAGTACAAATGCGTAGTACTGTGTCTTTTGATAGTGTAGAAATCTAGACTTAATAGAAATATATTTGCAAGAGTATGTGTGAGACTATTTATTAATTGATATGTTTTTCTTATTCAGAGATTGCCAAAGAACCTATCTGTGAGTTGTGGTATCGAGCCTGATGAAGAAGGCTCAGTTGGACTACGCCTTACCGCAAGGGGCTCCGTCACCACATGTACTTACCGCATGGCCACAGATGGTCGCACACACTTGAACTCGGTTGGGTGGAAGAGATTCCTCGTTGGCAAGAATCTTCGTGCTGGACAGGCCATCCTAATTACTATCAGGAACACCCACCGTCCAGGCTTGAGGATGATGATCGTCGTCGATATCATCTAGAACTACATATGTGTGTGTGGCTATATCATCTAGAACTACATATGTGTGTGTGGCTATATCATCTAGAACTACATATGATGATCGTCGTCGATATCATGTAGAACTACATATGATGATCGTCGTCGATATCATCTAGAACTAAATATGATGATTGTCGTCGATGTCACCTTGTACTGCTTGAGGATGCATGTTGAGTATATATGAAATTGTTATCTAGTACTCCCTCGGTTCCAAATTACTCGTCGTGGTTTGAGTTCAAATTTGAACTAAAACCACGACGAGTAATTTCGAACCAAGGGAGTACTACCTAGTACCTATAATGCTTTATGAAATTGATATCTAGTAATACCTAGTATCTGGAAATTGCAGTTTGGAAATTGCAGTTTGTCGAAGCCGAAATGGGGAAATGGTGAAAGATATAACAATAGCGCTGGACCGGGAAATCGCTGCAGCTAAATAATAGCAGCGCGTTCCTGAAAAGCGCTGCTGCTATAGTCAATTGTGGTAGCGCGGGTACAGGCAGCGCTACTACTAAGAGTTAGCTGTAGCGCCTTATTGGTAGCGCGGGCACCCGCGCTGCTGATAGGCCTAAAACCCGCGCTGCTGCTAGCCTTTTCCCTAGTAGTGTGTGACTGACCTTTTCTGTGTGAATCGGTTCACTTACGTGCCAACTGCTAAGTACTCTTTGATGTCCATGTCATTTATCTTATAAATGCCAGTCAAACATTCATGACTCGAGCTTACATGATGATCATGTAATAAAACAAACAACCACACCCACAAACATAAGTGTTTTGCTACATCTACGGGACAAGACTTACAGAAGAAAATTACCACGTGAGTGAACTACATGGGAAGCTAATTGGGTCAGGACACGTACTATCCATCAATAGGTTATTGTTCCAGATGTACAGGTAGCAAATCTAACAAAAAGGTTGAGAAAGGTGTGATATCTCTCGGATGCCCCTACACCTCATGAACAGTAAATTAAAAAAA
>NW_021283615.1:0-1265 GCF_002162155.2 Triticum dicoccoides
CTGCTATTGCTTAGAGTTGTGTCAGGTCTGATTCATTGGGAATGAATTGGAGTGTTACGATATGTTCTGATGCTAAGAGTGAAGTGTGTGAACACGATTTGGTAAAGGTAGCGGTGAGAGGCCATGTAGGAGTACATGGTGGGTTGTCTCACTGGAACCGTCCTTAAGCCCTGAGTTCTGTGTATGTTGTCCAATGACTCGATACTACCACACATTGGGCTCCGGGCGCTCCAAGCCCTCTCGACTTATTAACCAACTTGATCTCTGTCCAGGAGTCGCAACTAGTTTCTGGTGTTTGTAGGTAGTGCTATTTTTCTACCAAGTGGCACCCGGCAGGGTGGGCTTGGGACAGACTAGGCACACGTGGCCTGGTGTACCGAGTGGCACCCGAATGGTGGGCTCGGGAACCCTGTACACATCGTTTGGGGCCGTGAGCGACACCCCGGCCGGATCTCCTTGCGGATGAAACCCGAATAGGCGATAAACCTGGACTAGAGTCTTGTGTGGTTAGTCAGGTCGTGGCCGACACCCTCGCCAGGCTTCCGCTTGAAGGTTGCCGAGATACATGACGTGTACATGGCGGTAAGTGGCGAGAGCGTGTGTGAAGAAGTACACCCCTGCAGGGTTAACATGATCTATTCGAATAGCCGGGTCCGTGGTTATGGACTTCTTGGATGCTTACATGGTACATAGACAACTTGAAGTGGATATTCTAAAATGCTCAAGACAAGTGTGAGTGCTATGGATGGCCTTCTCGTAGGGAGACGGGGATGAATCCATAGTAGTGTATTGTGTGGTGATTAGTGGACTCGTGTTCGTTGTTTCACCTCAAGAGTTTCTGGTAGTCGTAGAACAGGATAGCCACAGAGTCAAAGCTGGCTTGCTGCAACTAAACCCCACATTACCCTCTTGATACAAATGCATGTATGCTAGGATCTGATGTAAGTCTTGCTGAGTACCTTTGTACTCATGTTGCTTTATTTATGTTTTTGCAGCGGAGACTTCGGTCTTACTAGTGTTCTCGTGGACTTCGACTAGTAGCTAGTACCTCAGCTACGATCTTGATCGGATGTTGTAGATAGTCAGGCTCTTCAGCCTTTTTCTTTTGTAGATGTCTGTACCCAGACATGTAATGCTTCCGCTTGTTGCTTGTATGCTCTGTATGATGGGTCTTGTGACCCCTGTTTGCAATAATTGCTATGACGGCTCTTCTGAGCCCTTATCTATATGAGTTGTTGAGTTATGCTGTGATGCCATGTTGTACA
>NW_021283616.1:0-539 GCF_002162155.2 Triticum dicoccoides
CTCCCCTCTGCCCCCGATTGGATCTGGGGGGATCGACCAGCCGCCGCCGCCAGACCCACGTCGCCACACCCCACCGTCGTCGCCGATGCCTCCTCATCCCCGCAGTCTAGCTCCATGGCCGGATCGACCAAGGCCGCCCTGATGCCGCGCCTCGACCCCGTCATCGCTCGACATCGACCATCGCCCGACGCGACCACGCCGGCGCCCTTCCCCACCGGCCTGCACCCGCTCCGCCGATGTCGTCCCCGTCACCCCCCTCGACCACCGCTGCCCAGACCCTACGCCTCCGGTGAGGCCACGGCCTCCGCGCCCCTCCTCTCCTTCTCTTGTCCCCACGTCGCGCCCGACCTCCTCGCCCCGCGCGTGGCCTCGTGCGCGCCCGTCCATCGCCTCCCCGGCGCTACTGCGCTTGCACATGGCCGCGCCCAGGCGCCCGTCTCCCGCGCGCCACGCTCGCCCACGACCTGCTGCTGCTACTGCACAGCACCGCCGCGCGCGCGGCCTCGCCGACCCACGCGCCTCACGCCCACCCGCCTCTT
>NW_021283617.1:0-1358 GCF_002162155.2 Triticum dicoccoides
GGTTTAAGCACTAGGCTATCTCTTCTTTCTATCAGGATCACGTGTTACTAATCCGTAGACTTATAAGATTGTTGATTCAAGCCCCAGTTCAGTTCCTACTATCTTCCGTATGTTAATTGTTGATCTCGAAGCTTGATATTGTGCTTCTGAGTGGTTATGCCACCATTTTTGTGAATGTCTCAAATCTCTTCTGAGCATTTACAGCCGTTATGCTGTCCGAGTCATTCCAGGTTTCTAAATAGTCTGATGCATTTGCAAAATCCTTTTCCTCTGGTTTCGATGCTCCTTTATGCCAGCTCAATCACACTAATTGTTGAGTTGAGGTATTCTATTGCCTTGACATTATGTTGGAGTTACTATCATGGCCCTAGGTGTTTAGGGAGTCACCTAGTAATCTAGCAATGTTTTGTGATCCCAGTGTGATGATCCTGGCTTTTATTCTCGAAAGCATCCCGTGATGCTACTTAGTAGTAGGTATTCTACTACTGTGTTCTGAACCCGAGATTCACCCTACTTACTTCATGTCGATAGTGTTTGCTAGTTCCTTTAGGATATTAGTAACTTTGCGATAGTCCTCGAAGTTCGTGGTATTTCCTTCTTCCAAATACTATGAACTACTTATGGCAGAAGTTCCTCGTTGAACTGAAATATCACAACAGGATTACTCTTGAGGAGTTCTCCATTCATAAATCGTGACTCTGCCAGTTCTACCTTTCTGCATGGGTTATCCGGAAGAAATATGTTGAACTTGGTTCGACATACTAATCTATGCACCCACAACTCAGAAAATTATATGTTCCTTTGAGTTGTCTCTCTTTAGTTGCATTCTGACCCTCGTCTATCAATTGATAGTCAAGAGTATGCGTGCGTTTGTTTATCGATGCCTATTACTCTTGTGGTCCGTCAAGCCATTCTATCGCAGAATGACTAGGAGAAACAAACTCTAGTACCTCTTCCATATCCAGGATTGGGTCAAAGAAGTTGTGCTCCGCAGATCAAATTGCTAATCCAGCTTTTGTTCTGTTCTACCTTGGAGTATTACCATCTTTATATCGGGATTGTTATAGGAATTGCACACCATCCTATGAACTCTTGGTACAGTGATACTTCTTGCCATCATTAGTCATCCCTCGGTCTTCGTGTTGATGCAACCGGAATACCGACAAATGAATCATGGCGTGTGAAATCAATACTGCTAGCAACTCCATTGCTTGGTAGTTAAATGGACGATAACCTCATTCTTAGCGTGTCGATTATTGAATCGTCACCCTAAGGTTGATTGTGCTACCTAGTCCTTATTTTTGGTGCACTCTCCGATCAGTGAGTTAGGATAGTGCCAATCCTTGCTTATTTGATCA
>NW_021283618.1:0-1877 GCF_002162155.2 Triticum dicoccoides
TCTCCGACACTCCTCCCAGTCGTCGTAGACTCCGGGAACCTTACCCTTGTACACGACATACGACGGCATCTCTATGCACTAGCCAAACAAAATGATAGTAACAATTCACAGACAATACATAAGCAATATATAAGTATGCAACAAACAGATCGGAAGAGAAAAGCAACACATTAATAGCACGATTCATGGTCCTACTAATAAATAGCATCGATTACATATAAGTTGAACGACTGTCCAAACCAAAGAGACATACAAGTTCATTAAAGTTTAATTACAACATGAGCCAATCGATGTTTCAGAACTACACATAGCATCACTACTTTCGACTCGATTCAAGGGACCGGAGCGTGGATGAAGCCGCCGTCACTCGTGATGGTCATGAAATCGCGGTCATTGTCAGCCTGCATTTGTAGCGTTGTGTCTATCTCACTGTTGGACGGTTGATATCTGAGGTAGAACTGCCCCGAGGTACAAGGACATCTTGATGGATGATTTCCGCAAACTCCGACTGGATGCGAAAGAATTCTTGTCTGATGTGCGCGTCCTGGATTGCCAACAAGCTCGCGGCCCAATCTTTGAGATTATTTGGTAGCAGAAGGTGATTATGGTCCCGTACGATTGCCCGCATGTGATGGAGGGCGCAGTAGGCATCCTTCTGACCGCCAGGCGGCTGGTTGACGCAGCAGAACGTCGTATTGTGGTACCTACGAACTGGCCTGGTGAAGGTGCCTCCAGGTTTGGCGTAGCCGGGGAGAACATCATCAAGAACTTTCTTGATATTTGTGTAGTCTTTCTTCGACTGATGGTCCGAGTCGAAATATGTGGCCATGGAATATTTCGGGCTTAAGAGGATGAGTGTGCAACATGTGTCACTGCACAAAACATGGAATGTTAGGAAAAAAACGATGGAAATATAAGAAATCATATGTTATGGGGCGGTGAGGGGATGACTTACTCGGGAAAGTAAGGCACGAGGAAGTTATCCTTATCTGGGTTTGCCAGAATGACGCATTCGAGGTAAGAACTCGTGACTTGCCAGTCCCCAACGCCGCCAAGATCTTGGCACGCATGTAGAAGGGGTCGACTATCACGATGTCCGGGGTCTTGTCTCTAATGATCTGCGTCTCCATACTTAGCGAAAATAGCCGAACGAAGGTGTAGTGCAGCAGATGAAGTTTAAACATAGCGAAGATGTCATCAAACCGCAGGACGATCGTACCCCCGATGGCGTTATCCACAAATCCCTTGCCCTCTGGCACCTTGGCCACGAAAACCGGGTATGCCACATCATTCTCTCTGAGACGCCGCTTTTCCAAAGAAAGAACATTGTCATGCAGACTCCGCATAGCACCGGTTGCAGCATTGAGCATATTAGTCGGTAGCATCGGCATACCCGCCACATGCACCCTCCTCGAGATATCCTTAGGTGAAGGTGGCCCGTCCTGAGCACGGATCGTACTCGGTGCCGGCTGGCTCGCACCCTTGTTACTCTTTCTTTTCCATCCCTTCTTCTTCTGCTGTATTGGGACCGAGTTCTGCTCACAGACCGCCTTCTTGAGTGTGTTGGGGCTGATAATATTTCGCACCTCGGCTATCTGAGGCTTGGTGAAGTCTGCAGCTGGAGGCGTCTCCTGAGAACTGAATGCCAGACGATGCCTATTGCAATTTGGTTTCTCTGCGGTACCAGCATGATCGCGGTCGTCTTTTTCAGGGTTGGGTTCTTAAGAAGGAGGCCCAAAGTATTCGTCACCGTACCCATGTTCGGCAAAGTACTTATCGACGTTGGTAAATGTACCGTCGTCGTTGTCGTTGTCGTCCGGATCCTGTGCTATATGCGTGTTCGGAGCCTGTGCCATAGGGATGTCCGGTAGCGTTGC
>NW_021283619.1:0-1364 GCF_002162155.2 Triticum dicoccoides
AAAAGAATTTGAGCAACAAATGAAGCCTAATAATAAACCATCTAGTGTTGCTTCTGAAATTAAATTGAAAAGTGCATGTTTATTTGCCACCAAATCTGATATTGATGAGCTAGATTTCAGCAAATCTGTTTGCTATGCTTTTGTGTGCAAAGAGGCATTATTTTCATTCGAGGATGTGCCTTCCTCTTTGCCTCCTGCTGTCACTAACATTTTGCAGGAGTTCGCTGACGTCTTTCCACAAGACGTGCCACCGGGATTACCGCCTATTCGAGGGATTGAGCATCAGATTGACTTAATTCCCGGTGCTTCACTGCCAAACCGTGCACCATACCGTACCAATCCAGAGGAGACGAAGGAGATTATGCGTCAAGTACAAGAGGTTCTCGACAAAGGTTATATACGCGAATCCCTTAGTCCTTGTGTTGTTCCTATTATTCTAGTGCCGAAAAAGGATGGTACATCACGTATGTGTGTTGATTGTAGAGGCATTAATAATATTACTATTCGTTATCGTCATCCTATTCCTAGGCTAGATGATATGCTTGATGAATTGAGTGGCTCTACAATATTCTCCAAAGTTGATTTGCGTAGTGGCTACCTTCAAATTCGTATGAAATTGGGAGATGAATGGAAAACAGCATTTAAAACTAAGTTTGGATTATATGAGTGGTTAGTCATGCCTTTTGGGTTAACTAATGCACCTAGTACTTTCATGAGATTAATGAATGAAGTTTTACGTGCTTTCATTGGACGATTTGTGGTAGTTTACTTTGATGACATATTGATTTATAGCAGATCTTTGGAAGAACATTTGGAACATTTACGTGCTATTTTTATTGCTCTACGTGATGCACGTTTGTTTGGTAACCTTGGGAAGTGCACCTTTTGCACCGACCGAGTATCTTTTCTTGGCTATGTTGTTACTCCACAGGGAATTGAAGTTCATAAAGCCAAGATTGAAGCTATTGAGAGTTGGCCGCAACCCAAAACGGTCACACAAGTGAGGAGTTTTCTTGGCCTCGCTGGATTCTATAGGCGTTTTGTGAGAGATTTCAGCACCATTGCTGCACCTCTCAATGAGCTCACAAAGAAAGATGTGCCTTTTCTTTGGGGTACCGCACAGGAAGAAGCCTTCTCGGTATTGAAAGATAAGTTGACACATGCTCCTTTACTCCAACTTCCTGATTTTAATAAGACTTTTGAGCTTGAATGTGATGCTAGTGGAATTGGATTAGGCGGTGTGTTATTACAAGATGGCAAACCTGTTGCATACTTTTCTGAAAAATTGAGTGGGCCTAGTCTGAATTATTCTACTTATGATAAAGAATTATATGCTCTTGTTCGGACTTTAGAAACATGGCAAC
>NW_021283620.1:0-933 GCF_002162155.2 Triticum dicoccoides
CGCGCCCTCGGTGCCAACTCTGCAAGAAGGTGGGCCACAAAGTCATGAACTGCTGGCACCACTTCGATGAAGATTTCGTCCCTGATGCTCGTCACATTGCGGCAGCCATGCGTGAGCAAGGAGGAGGAGTTTGGTACATCGACTCCGGGGCAACAGACCACGTCACAAGCGAACTAGGGCAACTTTCTCTCCATGAAAAATACCTCGGCAACGACCAAATTCACACTGCAAGCGGTGGAGGTATGGATATTACACACATTGGTCAAGCTTTTATTAATTCACCCTCTCTCAAATTTGATCTTGTCTTAAAAGATGTCCTTCTTGTTCCACAAGCCGGCAAGAACCTTGCGTCTATGTCTCGTTTAGCCACCGATAACAATGTATTCTTTGAAACTCACCCTCGTTACTTTTTTTATAAAGGATCGGGCAACGAGGGAACTCCTCCATCACGGTAGATGCATTGGAGGGCTCTACCACATCACATCCGGAGCACTTAGTCGCAAGCGTCGTCGAGTCTACTCCGTCATCAAGCCCTCCTTGGCAAGGTGGCATCGACGATTAGGACATCCGTCATCGATCATAGTCAAGAAAGTAGTTAATAAAGGCAATCTCTCATTGTCAGATAGCCAAGTTAGTGATTCTTTGTGTGAAGCTTGTCAATGTGCTAAGAGTCATCAACTCCCTTATCCTAAGTCAACTAGTGTGTCTCATGCTCCTTTAGAGCTTCTTTTCAGTGATGCATGGGATCATGCCAGAGATTCTTTTGGTAGAAAGAAATATTATGTCAGTTTCATCGATGACTACAACAAGTTTACTTGGATTTATTTGCTTAAGTACAAATCTGAAGTTTTCTCTGTTTTCCAATAGTTCCAAAAACTTGTTGAAATACATCTTGATAGAAAAATCCTAACCGTCCAAAGTGACTGGGGGGGG
>NW_021283621.1:0-1120 GCF_002162155.2 Triticum dicoccoides
CTGAACTTCGTAGGTCCACAAGGACACGTTCCGCACCAGAGTGGTACGGCAACCCTGTCCTGGAAATCATGTTGTTAGACAACAATGAACCTTCGAACTATGAAGAAGCGATGGCGGGCCCGGATTCCAACAAATGGCTTGAAGCCATGAAATCCGAGATAGAATCCATGTATGAAAACAAAGTATGGACTTTGACAGACTTGCCCGATGATCGGCGAGCGATAGAAAACAAATGGATTTTTAAGAAGAAGACGGACGCGGATGGTAATGTTACCATCTATAAGGCTCGACTTGTCGCTAAGGGTTATCGACAAGTTCAAGGGATTGACTACGACGAGACTTTCTCTCCCGTAGCGAAGCTGAAGTCCGTCCGAATCATGTTAGCAATTGCCGCATACTATGATTATGAGATATGGCAAATGGACGTCAAAACGGCATTCCTTAACGGACATCTTAAGGAAGAACTGTATATGATGCAGCCGAAAGGTTTTGTCGATCCTCGGAACGCTAACGAAGTATGCAAGCTCCAGCGATCCATTTATGGACTGGTGCAAGCATCTCGGAGTTGGAACATTCGCTTTGATGAGATGATCAAAGCGTTTGGGTTTATGCAGACTTATGGAGAAGCCTGTGTTTACAAGAAAGTGAGTGGGAGCTCTGTAGCATTTCTCATATTATATGTAGATGACATACTCTTGATGGGAAATAATATAGAATTTTTGGACAGCATTAAGGCCTACTTGAATAAGTGTTTTTCAATGAAGGACCTTGGAGAAGCTGCTTATATATTAGGCATCAAGATCTATAGAGATAGATCGAGACGCCTCATAGGTCTTTCACAAAGCACATACCTTGATAAGATTTTGAAGAGGTTCAAAATGGATCAGTCCAAGAAGGGGTTCTTGCCTATGTTACAAGGTGTGAGACTGAGCTCGGCTCAGTCACCGACCACGGCAAAAGATAAAGAAGAGATGAGTGTCATCCCCTATGCTTCAGCCATAGGATCTGTTATGTATGCCATGCTGTGTACCAGACCCGATGTAAACCTTGCCGTAAGTTTGGTAGCAAGATACCAAAGTAATCCCGGCAAGGAACACTGGACAGCGGTCAAGAATATCCT
>NW_021283622.1:0-2389 GCF_002162155.2 Triticum dicoccoides
TCATTCTTCAACACTTGCAATTTTGGACGATTTTGTCCTGTTTCATGGGCTATTACACATCGATTTGCGGTTTCGGAGCGATTTTCATGGTTACTGAACCCCAATGTGCGCTTACGTCCAGGTTATTAACACTCGCAGTTTTCGCCGATTCTGGCCCGATTCGTGGATTATTACTCACCGTTATGGGGTCTCGAAGCGATTTACTTGGCTGATGTACCCCAAGGTGCGC
This sequence comes from Triticum dicoccoides, assembly GCF_002162155.2. Lineage (NCBI taxonomy): Eukaryota > Viridiplantae > Streptophyta > Magnoliopsida > Poales > Poaceae > Triticum > Triticum dicoccoides. The sequence continues at coordinate 230 of NW_021283622.1, forward strand.
TTACGTGCATGACATTAACACACACCGTTTTGGCCGATTCTGGCCCGTTTCATGGACTATTACTCACCGTTATGGGGTCCCGGAGCAATTTTCTTGGTTGATGAACCCCAAGGTGCGCTTACGTGCATGACATTAACACTCGCCGTTTTGGCCTATTCTGGCCTGTTTTGTGGACTACTAGTCACCGTTTTCGGGTCCCGGGCGATTTTTATAGTTGCTGAACCCCCTAGGTGCGCTCACGTATCATTCATCAACACTCACCGTTTTGGCCGATTCTGACCTATTTCATGGACTATTACTCCTCGTTTTGGGGTAAGGAGGAATTTCCACGGTTACTGAACCCCGAGGTGCGCTTACGTGTACGTCATTAACACTCGCTATTTTGGCTGATTGTAGCCTGTTTCGTGGACTATTACTCACCATTTTGGGATCTTGGAGCAATTTTTATGGTTGCTGAAGCCCAAGGTGTGCTTACGTGTCGTTCTTGAACACTTGCAATTTTGGACGATTTTGTCCTGTTTCATGGGCTATTACACATCGATTTGGGGTTTCGGAGCGATTTTCATGGTTACTGAACCCCAATGTGCGCTTACGTGCAGGTTATTAACACTCGCAGTTTTGGCCGATTCTGGCCCGATTCGTGGATTATTACTCACCGTTATGGGGTCCCGAAGCGATTTACTTGGCTGATGTACACCAAGGTGCGCTTACGTTCATGACACTAACACTCGCCGTTTTGGCCTATTCTGGCCTGTTTTGTGGACTACTAGTCACCGTTTTCGGGTCCCGGGCGCTTTTTATAGTTGCTGAACCCCTAGGTGCGCTCACGCATCATTCATCAACACTCACCGTTTTGGCCGATTCTGACCTATTTCATGGACTATTACTCATCATTTTGGGGTAAGGAGGAATTTCCACGGTTACTGAACCCCGAGGTGCGCTTACGTGTACGTCATTAACACTCGCTATTTTGGCTGATTGTAGCCTGTTTCGTGGACTATTACTCACCATTTTGGGATCTCGGAGCAATTTTTATGGTTGCTGAAGCCCAAGGTGTGCTTACGTGTCATTCTTCAACACTTGCAATTTTGGACGATTTTGTCCTGTTTCATGGGCTATTACACATCGATTTGCGGTTTCGGAGCGATTTTCATGGTTACTGAACCCCAATGTGCGCTTACGTCCAGGTTATTAACACTCGCAGTTTCCGCCGATTCTGGCCCGATTCGTGGATTATTACTCACCATTATGGGGTCCCGAAGCGATTTACTTGGCTGATGTACCCCAAGGTGCGCTTACGTTCATGACACTAACACTCGCCGTTTTGGCCTATTCTGGCCTGTTTTGTGGACTACTAGTCACCGTTTTCGGGTCCCGGGCGATTTTTATAGTTGCTGAACCCCTAGGTGCGCTCACGTATCATTCATCAACACTCACCGTTTTGGCCGATTCTGACCTATTTCAAGGACTATTACTCATCGTTTTGGGGTAAGGAGGAATTTCCACGGTTACTGAACCCCGAGGTGCGCTTACGTGTACGTCATTAACACTCGCTATTTTGGCTGATTGTAGCCTGTTTCGTGGACTATTACTCACCATTTTGGGATCTCGGAGCAATTTTTATGGTTGCTGAAGCCCAAGGTGTGCTTACGTGTCATTCTTCAACACTTGCAATTTGGACGATTTTGTCCTGTTTCATGGGCTATTACACATCGATTTGCGGTTTCGGAGCGATTTTCATGGTTACTGAACCCCAATGTGCGCTTACGTCCAGGTTATTAACACTCACAGTTTCCGCCGATTCTGGCCCGATTCGTGGATTATTACTCACCGTTATGGGGTCCCGAAGCGATTTACTTGGCTGATGTACCCCAAGGTGCGCTTACGTTCATGACACTAACACTCGCCGTTTTGGCCTATTCTGGCCTGTTTTGTGGACTACTAGTCACCGTTTTCGGGTCCCGGGCGATTTTTATAGTTGCTGAACCCCTAGGTGCGCTCACGTATCATTCATCAACACTCACCGTTTTGGCCGATTCTGACCTATTTCATGGACTATTACTCATCGTTTTGGGGTAAGGAGGAATTTCCACGGTTACTGAACCCCGAGGTGCGCTTACGTGTACGTCATTAACACTCGCTATTTTGGCTGATTGTAGC
>NW_021283623.1:0-987 GCF_002162155.2 Triticum dicoccoides
AGATTGCAATCTTAGTTTCTTGCTTGTTCTTCGTTTGCTCGCAGGAAACAGACCCTCGTGGTCAGGTTGATCGTGCCCCGGCGTGGTCAATAACCTCTCGGAGTTGGTTTAGCGATTGCTAAGGCGCGACGTCCTCGCACGTTCGTAGTCGGATCGTCAAAGTCGACTTCCACCAAAGCGAAATCCACCATCTCATCGAAAGACGGGACACCTTTGCCTCTATCAAGTGGTATCAGATTTCCAGGTTGCTCGGTGAGATTTTACAGTTTTTCGTAGTTTAGATCGAGTCTGTTCTTCATACCTACAGTCCACGAAAAAGCCACAAAAAAAATTAGGGTTAGTTCATCATATCCGAACCAATCTGAGCCTTTGCATAATCTTTTTAGGGTTTTGCTTTGTTGAATTTGCGGTTGCATCGTCGTGTCTAGTTGCTGGTCTTAGAGTCTAGTCTTTTTGAGTTTCGAGTTCTGGTCATAAGTTGTCACGCCGCCGCCGCACCATCATCATCGCCCCTGCCATCTACCACCACCGCTCCGAATTCGTATCCATATACCACCACCAATCCGTGTCCATATACCACTACCGATCCATATCCATATACTACCACCGCTACCACCACCGCTGCCATATACCACCACCATATATCCACCACCAATCCGAGTTCCTTGCTTATTAGGTTTGTTTTCGGGATCCATCTAGATTCCGATTCGTGTTTCCTTGCCGGAGTAGGTTTCGGAAAGAAAAAAAAGAAAAAAAAAGAGTTGGTAGCCACGCTCCGTTTAGGCCCAAAATTTTTCGAAAACGCATTTTTCGAAAATTTTTCTGGCTATCCTATTTTTAGGTGTTTCTGAGTGTTTTGAGACAGGTGCCATTATAGGAAGTTTTTTTTGACCTGTTTCCAGTTTTTGGGTCCGGGCAGTCGAAAAAAAAAAATTGGTCGAAAAAATTTCGTGCCCATCCTATCAGTTTGAGCTAGGAAGAGTTTTG
>NW_021283624.1:0-1016 GCF_002162155.2 Triticum dicoccoides
CCCTCTCATTGCTATGCATCACCATGATCTTGCGTGTGCGTAGGAAATTTTTGAAATTACTACGTTCCCCAACAGTGGCATCCGAGCCTAGGTTTTATGCGTTGATGTTATATGCACGAGTAGAACACAAGTGAGTTGTGGGCGATACAAGTCATACTGCTTACCAGCATGTCATACTTTGGTTCGGCGGTATTGTGAGATGAAGCGGCCCGGACCGACATTACGCGTACGCTTACGCGAGACTAGTTTCACCGTTACGAGCACTCGTGCTTAAAGGTGGCTGGCGGGTGTCTGTCTCTCTCACTTTAGCTGAATCGAGTGTGGCTACACTCGGTCCTTGCGAAGGTTAAAACAGCACCAACTTGACGAACTATCATTGTGGTTTTGATGCGTAGGTAAGAACGGTTCTTGCTCAGCCCGTAGCAGCCACGTAAAACTTGCAACAACAAAGTAGAGGACGTCTAACTTGTTTTTGCAGGGCATGTTGTGATGTGATATGGCCAAGACGTGATGCTATATTTTATTGTATGAGATGATCATGTTTTGTAACCGAAGTTATCGGCAACTGGCAGGAGCCATATGGTTGTCGCTTTATTGTATGAAATGCAAACGCCCTGTAATTGCTTTACTTTATCTCTAAGCGGTAGCGATAGTCGTAGAAGCAATAGATGGCGTAAACGACAACGATGCTACGATGGAGATCAAGGTGTTGCGCCGGTGACGATGGTGACCACGACGGTGCTTCGGAGATGGAGATCACAAGAACAAGATGATGATGGCCATATCATATCACTTATATTGATTGCATGTGATGTTTATCCTTTATGCATCTTATCTTGCTTTGATTGACGGTAGCATTTTAAGATGATCTCTCACTAAAATTATCAAGAAGTGTTCTTCCTGAGTATGCACCGTTGCCAAAGTTCGTCGTGCCCACACACCACGTGATGATCGGGTGTGATAAGCTCTACGTCCATCTACAACGGGTGCAAGCCAGTTTTGCACACGCGGAATAC
>NW_021283625.1:0-1003 GCF_002162155.2 Triticum dicoccoides
CCTTGGCTTAGGGGGCAAGCCACCCTCTCCCCTCTCCCCTAGGCCGCCGCACCCCCCCTAGATGGGTTCTAGGGGGCCGGCCCCCTTCTCCCTTCCCCCTATAAATAGAGGGGTGAGGGGAGGGCAGCAGTACCACCCTCCAAGGCGCAGCCCTCCCCTCCCCAACACCTCTCCTCCTCCGTTGTGTGCTTGGCGAAGCCCTGTCGGAGTACTGCCTCTCCACCATCACCACGCCGTCGTGCTGCCGGTGGAGCTGTCTTCCTCAACCTCTCCTTCCCCCTTTCTGTATCAAGAAGGAGGAGACGTCTCCCATCCCGTACGTGTGTTGAACGCGGAGGTGCTGTCCGTTCAGCACTTGGTCATCGGTGATTCGAATCACGTCGAGTACGACTACATCATCACCTTGCAAGCTTCCGCACGCGATCTACAAGTGGTATGTAGATGCAAACTCTCTCCCTTGACTCGTTGCTTAGATGAACTCATAGATGGATCTTGGTGAAACCGTAGGAAAAATTTTAATTTTCTACAACGTTCCCCAACAGTGGTATCAGAGCTAGGTCTATGCGTAGTTCTCTTTGCACGAGTAGAACACAATTTTGTTGTGGGCGTGGATTTTGTCATCTTACTTGCCTCTACTAGTCTTTTCTTGCTCAACGGTATTGTGGGATGAAGCGGCCCGGACCAACCTTACACGTACGCTTACGTGAGACCGGTTCCACCGACTGACATGCACTAGTTGCATAAGGTGGCTGGCGGGTGTCTGTCTCTCCCACTTTAGTTGGAGCGGAATCGATGAACAGGGCCCTTATGAAGGGTAAATAGAAGTTGACAAAATCACGTTGTGGTGATTCGTAGGTAAGAAAACGTTCTTGCTAGAACCCAATTGCAGCCACGTAAAAGATGCAACAACAAATTAGAGGACGTCTAACTTGTTTTTGCAGCGATTGATCATGTGATGTGATATGGCCAGAAGTTGTGATGAATGATGAATTGTGATGTATGA
>NW_021283626.1:0-1239 GCF_002162155.2 Triticum dicoccoides
CCCGAGGCCACTCGGCCGAGGGCACGCCTGCCTGGGCGTCACGCCAAAACACGCTCCCAACCACCCTCAACGGGAATCGGGATGCGGCATCTGGTCCCTCGTCTCTCAAGGGGCGGTGGACCGAAGATTGGGCTGCCGGTGTACCGCGCCGGACACAGCGCATGGTGGGCGTCCTCGCTTTATCAATGCAGTGCATCCGGCGCGCAGCTGGCATTATGGCCTTTGAACGACCCAACAAACGAAGCGCACGTCGCTTCGACCGCGACCCCAGGTCAGGCGGGACTACCCGCTGAGTTTAAGCATATAAATAAGCGGAGGAGAAGAAACTTACAAGGATTCCCCTAGTAACGGCGAGCGAACCGGGAGCAGCCCAGCTTGAGAATCGGGCGGCTGTGCCGTCCGAATTGTAGTCTGGAGAGGCGTCCTCAGCGACGGACCGGGCCCAAGTCCCCTGGAAAGGGGCGCGTGGGAGGGTGAGAGCCCCGTCCGGCCCGGACCCTGTCGCCCCACGAGGCGCCGTCAACGAGTCGGGTTGTTTGGGAATGCAGCCCAAATCGGGCGGTAGACTCCGTCCAAGGCTAAATACAGGCGAGAGACCGATAGCGAACAAGTACCGCGAGGGAAAGATGAAAAGGACTTTGAAAAGAGAGTCAAAGAGTGCTTGAAATTGCCGGGAGGGAAGCGGATGGGGGCCGGCGATGCGCCCAGGCCGTATGCGGAACGGCTCTTGCTGGTCCGCCGCTCGGCTCGGGGTGTGGACTGTTGTCGGCCGCGCCGGCGGCCAAAGCCCGGGGGCCCTAGGTACCCCCGGTGGCCGTCGTCGGCACGGCCGGTACCCGCGCGCCGAAAGGCGTGTCCCTCGGGGCACTGCGCTGCAACGGCCTGCGGGCTCCCCATCCGACCCGTCTTGAAACACGGACCAAGGAGTCTGACATGCGTGCGAGTCGACGGGTTCTGAAACCTGGGATGCGCAAGGAAGCTGACGAGCGGGAGGCCCTCACGGGCCGCACCGCTGGCCGACCCTGATCTTCTGTGAAGGGTTCGAGTTGGAGCACGCCTGTCGGGACCCGAAAGATGGTGAACTATGCCTGAGCGGGGCGAAGCCAGAGGAAACTCTGGTGGAGGCTCGAAGCGATACTGACGTGCAAATCGTTCGTCTGACTTGGGTATAGGGGCGAAAGACTAATCGAACCATCTAGTAGCTGGTTCCCTCCGAAGTTTCCCTCAGGATAGCTGGAG
>NW_021283627.1:0-604 GCF_002162155.2 Triticum dicoccoides
TTTTATGGACTATTACTCACCGTTTTGGGGCCCCAAAGCGATTTCCATAGTTGTTGAACCCCAAGGTGCGCTTACGTGTCGGTCATCAACACTCATAGTTTTGGCCGATTCTGGCACGTTTCGTGGACTATTACTCACTATTTTGGGGTCCCGGAGTGATTTCCACGATTAACGAACCCTGAGGTGCGTTTATGTTTTGGTCATCAACACTCGCGGTTTTTATCGATTCTGACCCGTTTTATGGACTATTACTCACCGTTTCGGGGCCCCAAAACAAATTTCCATAGTTGTTGAACCCCAAGGCGCGCTTACATTTCGGTCATCAACACTCGCGGTTTTTGCAGATTCTGAGCCGTTTCGTGGACTATTACTCACCATTTTTGGGCCCCAAAAAAATTTCCATGGTTGTTGAACCCCAAGGCGCCCTTACGTGTAGGTCATCAACACTCACATATTTGGCGATTCTGGCATGTTTCGTGTACTATTACTCACTATTTTGGGGTCCCGGAGTGATTTCCATGATTAACGAACCCTGGAGTGCGTTTATGTGACTGTCATCAACACTCGCGGATTTGGCCGATTCTGGCACGTTTCGTGGACTATT
>NW_021283627.1:1510-2255 GCF_002162155.2 Triticum dicoccoides
GCGCTTACGTGTCGGTCATCAACACTCATAGTTTTGGTCGATTCTGGCACGTTTCGTGGACTATTACTCACTGTTTTGGGGTCCCGGAGTGATTTCCATGATTAACGAACCCTGGGGTGCGTTTACGTTTCGGTCATCAACACTTACGGTTTTGGCCGATTCTGACCCGTTTCGTGGACTATTACTCACCGGTTTTGGGCCGCAAAGCGATTTCCATAGTTGTTGAACCCCAAGGTGCGCTTACGTGTTGGTCATCAACACTCACAGTTTTGGCTGATTCTAGCCCGTTTCCTGGACTATTACTCACTGTTTTGGGGTCCCGGAGTGATTTACACGATTAGTGAACCCTGGGGTGCGTTTATGTTTCGGTCATCAACACTCGCTGTTTTGGCAGATTCTGAGCCATTTCGTGGACTATTACTCACCATTTTCGGGCCCCAAACAAATTTCCATAGTTGTTGAACCCCAAGGCGCGCTTACGTGTAGGTCATCAACACTCACATATTTGGCCGATTCTGGCACGTTTCGTGGACTATTACTCACTGTTTTGGGGTCCCGGAGTGATTTCCACGATTAATGAACCCTGGAGTGCGTTTACATTACGGTCATCAACACTCGCGGTTTTTATCGATTCTGACCCGTTTTATGGACTATTACTCACCGTTTTGGGGCCCCAAAGCGATTTCCATAGTTGTTGAACCCCAAGGTGCGCTTACGTGTCGGTCATCAACACTCATAGTTTTGG
>NW_021283627.1:3547-4069 GCF_002162155.2 Triticum dicoccoides
GTCCCGGAGTGATTTACACGATTAATGAACCCTGGGGTGCGTTTACGTTTCGGTCATCAACACTCACGGTTTTTGCAGATTCTGAGCCGTTTCGTGGACTATTACTCACCATTTTTGGGCCCCAAACAAATTTCCATGGTTGTTGAACCCCAAGGCGCATTTACGTGTAGGTCATCAACACTCACATATTTGGCGATTCTGGCATGTTTCGTGGACTATTACTCACTGTTTTGGGGTCCCGGAGTGATTTCCACGATTAACGAACCCTGGAGTGCGTTTACGTGACGGTCATCAACACTCGCGGTTTTTATCGATTCTGACCCGTTTTATGGACTATTACTCACCGTTTTGGGGCCCCAAAGCGATTTCCATAGTTGTTGAACCCCAAGGTGCGCTTATGTGTCGGTCATCAACACTCATAGTTTTGGCTGATTCTGGCACGTTTCGTGGACTATTACTCACTGTTTTGGGGTCCCGGAGTGATTTCCATGATTAACGAACCCTGGGGTGCGTTTACGTTTC
>NW_021283627.1:6109-7019 GCF_002162155.2 Triticum dicoccoides
TGGACTATTACTCACCATTTTTGGGCCCCAAACAAATTTCCATAGTTGTTGAACCCCAAGGCGCGCTTACGTGTAGGTCATCAACACTCACATATTTGGCCGATTCTGGCACGTTTCGTGGACTATTACTCACTGTTTTGGGATCCCGGAGTGATTTCCACGATTAATGAACCCTGGAGTGCGTTTACATTACGGTCATCAACACTCGCGGTTTTTATCGATTCTGACCCGTTTTATGGACTATTACTCACCGTTTTGGGGCCCCAAAGCGATTTCCATAGTTGTTGAACCCCAAGGTGCGCTTACCTGTCGGTCATCAACACTCATAGTTTTGGCCGACTCTGGCACGTTTCGTGGACTATTACTCACTGTTTCGGGGTCCCGGAGTGATTTCCATGATTAACGAACCCTGGGGTGCGTTTACGTTTCGGTCATCAACACTTACGGTTTTGGCCGATTCTGACCCGTTTCGTGGACTATTACTCGCCGGTTTTGGGCCGCAAAGCGATTTCCATAGTTGTTGAACCCCAAGGTGCGCTTACGTGTTGCTCATCAACACTCACAGTTTTGGCCGATTCTAGCCTGTTTCCTGGACTATTACTCACTGTTTTGGCGTCCCGGAGTGATTTACACGATTAATGAACCCTGGGGTGCGTTTATGTTTCGGTCATCAACACTCGCGGTTTTTATCGATTCTGACCCGTTTTATGGACTATTACTCACCGTTTCGGGGCCCCAAACAAATTTCCATAGTTGTTGAACCCCAAGGCGCGCTTACGTGTAGGTCATCAACACTCACAGATTTGGCCGATTCTGGCACGTTTCGTGGACTATTACTCACTGTTTTGGGGTCTCGGAGAGGTTTCCACGATTAACGAACCCTGGGGTGCCTTTACGATACGGTCATCAA
>NW_021283628.1:0-813 GCF_002162155.2 Triticum dicoccoides
GCCACCATCGCCGTGCCTTCGTCGTAGCCGTGCTCCCCGTCGCCCCTGCGTCCTCTCATCGTGTCCAGGAGCTCCGCCGCTGTCCACTCCATCGAGCAAGCCGAGCCCCGAGCGCTCGCAACGCCCGAGTCCACCGCAATGACCTCGCCCGAACCGCCGTCGCCGGAGATCCCCTTTAACGCCGTCGTCGCTCTGGTCCATCTCCGACCACACCAAGGGCTTCGTCGCACTCACTGTGAGCTTAGCCATCTTCCCCTTCCTTCCGTTCTTGCTCCCGAGCCGTGTAGCAACCTCCCGGAGCTCAACCGCACCCACCGCCGTGGAGCTCGTCGCCGACGTGCTCCCGGTCACCCTCCGACCACTCCACGGTGTCCATCATGCTCACCGTGTCACTTAGCACCTAGCTAGCCACTCCCCGAGCCTCACCGACCCCTCTAGCGTCAAGTTCGTCTTCGGCCGAACCCCGGTGGCCGCCAAAGTCGTCGCCGGCGCCAACTCCGGCCACCCCGACCCCAACGGATTCCACCAAGAGCTGCGGCTCGTCCTCAGCTCCACTCCGGTGGTCTCCGCGACCCATTTGGTGGCCGAAACGGCCAAAACCACTTCCGCCGCCGCGTCGGGCTCGCCGGCGGCTAAACGCCGGTGCAGCCGACCCGGGTTTGACCACGGGTGGGCCCTGGTTGACTCCCCTGAGTCAATGACAGGTGGGGCCCAGCCCTGTTAATTAAACAGGTTTAGTTTTAATTAAACTTTAATTAATTTAATCACCCTGACATGCGGGACCCACTGTCAGGTTTGACCCGGACGTGTTCC
>NW_021283629.1:0-934 GCF_002162155.2 Triticum dicoccoides
GTGTGACCGTTTTGGGCTGCGGCCAACTCTCAATAGCTTCAATCTTGGCTTTGTCAACTTCAATTCCCTGTGGAGTAACAACATAGCCAAGAAAAGATACTCGGTCGGTGCAAAAGGTGCACTTCCCAAGGTTACCAAACAAACGTGCATCACGTAGAGCAATAAAAACAGCACGTAAATGTTCCAAATGTTCTTCCAAAGATCTGCTATAAATCAGTATGTCATCAAAGTAAACTACCACAAATCGTCCAATGAAAGCACGTAAAACTTCGTTCATTAATCTCATGAAAGTACTAGGTGCATTAGTTAACCCAAAAGGCATGACTAACCACTCATATAATCCAAACTTAGTTTTAAATGCTGTTTTCCATTCATCTCCCAATTTCATACGAATTTGATGGTAGCCACTACGCAAATCAACTTTGGAGAATATTGTAGAGCCACTCAATTCATCAAGCATATCAAATAGCCTAGGAATAGGATGACGATAACGAATAGTGATATTATTAATGCCTCTACAATCAACACACATACGTGATGTACCATCCTTTTTCGGCACTAGAATAATAGGAACAGCACAAGGACTAAGGGATTCGCGTATATAACCTTTGTCGAGAAGCTCTTGTACTTGGCGCATAATCTCCTTCGTCTCCTCTGGATTGGTACGGTATGGTGCACGGTTTGGCAGTGAAGCACCGGGAATTAAGTCAATCTGATGCTCAATCCCTCGAATAGGCGGTAATCCCGGTGGCACGTCTTGTGGAAAGACGTCAGCGAACTCCTGCAAAATGTTAGTGACAGCAGGAGGCAAAGAGGAAGGCACGTCCTCGAATGAAAATAATGCCTCTTTGCACACAAAAGCATAGCAAACAGATTTGCTGAAATCTAGCTCATCAATATCAGATTTGGTGGCAAATAAACATGCACTTTTCAA
>NW_021283630.1:0-2484 GCF_002162155.2 Triticum dicoccoides
TACATACTTCATGTATCGGTTAATATTCCTCTCCTAACCACCTTAGGAAGCTATCGATTTCCAACACACATCCATTCTTTGTCTCCATGTTTCGATCTCTAACTCTCTCAACTACACAACTCCCTTTTTCCACTCTGTTACGAAATGTATTTACCACACACACCCGCCATTACACCCCATCCTAGCTCTCTCTCTCCCTCTCTCTCTCTCTCACCCTCTTGCGCTAAATACAAGCATTGCCTATCTAGCCCCCAACCTCTCGTGCGCACGCACGCACGTTGTCTATCTAGGTCACTCCCTTGAGACTGTCTCACTCTTTCTTCCGCACGGCGGGCCACACTCTCTCAATCTCACTCTCTTTATCTGAGTCCCATTTAACCTCATTTTCTTTCACACACAAATGATATATCTCCCTGTTCGGGCCTCGATTGACACACTCTATACTCTCTCACACAGATTGTCTATCTAGGTCAGTCCATCGAAGCCGCCCCCACTCTTTCGACCTCATGGCGGGCCACTGAGGGAGTCCTGGATTAGGGGGTCTCCAGACAGCCGGACTATCTCTATTGGCTGGACTGATAGACTATGAAGATACAAGATTCAAGACTTCGTCTCGTGTCCGGATGGGACTCTACTTGGCGTGGAAGGCAAGCTAGGCAATACATATATGGATATCTCCTCCTTTGTAACCGACCTTATGTAACTCTAACCCTCTCCGGTGTCTATATAAACCGGAGGGTTTAGTTCGTAGGACAACAATCCCAATATACAATCATACCGTAGGCTAGCTTCTAGGGTTTAGCCTCTCTGATCTCGTGGTAGATCTACTCTTGTAACACCCATATCATCAATATCAATCAAGCAGGACGTAGGGTCTTACCTCCTTCAAGAGGGCCCGAACCTGGGTAAAACTTTGTGTCCCTTGCCTCATGTTACCATCCGGCCTAGACGCACAGTTTGGGACCCCCTACCTGAGATCCGCCGGTTTTGACACCGACATTGGTGCTTTCATTGAGAGTTCCGCTGTGCCGTCGCCACAAGGAAGGATGTCTTGTGTCGTCTTTAAAGACGGCACTATCGCTGAGGGAGCTCTGGCTATCGGCAAAACTCTCTGGCTAGGTGGTTTTCTTATGACCGCCTGTTCGGCCGCTGCGCCGCCGATGACTTCTCGGGTCATCGAAAGCAATCTTCACATCAACTCAGAACTCGCCGAACAGTTAGATCCAATGGAGCTATCTTCCCTGAACGAGCTCTTGGATCATATCGCCGCCCTAGGAGTCGCTACAGACTACGATCAGATTGGGCCTAAACCCGATCTAAGAGAAATTAACTCTCCCCACGTCACCCATCACATTGCAGTGGTGGAAGAGCAATGCCGCAAAACTTCATCTATCTTAAGGACTAGCTACGTCCGGATTCCCGATCCCTCCAAGCCGGATACCCACGGAGGGGAGGACGTCACTCAAGGCCTGAACCCAGAATCAGGCAGTGGGCCAGATTTGCCGAAAAACATCCAAGAATCCAAACTTTCTAGTTCGTAAACTCCTTGGCCGCTGAGCCTCGGATTGGGTGAGGATTCGGATTCAATTCCACCCACCCACCCACCCAAACATACGCGATCTATCCCAAATTAGGCAAGAGCCCGAAGAAATAGTACACCATTACTGGGCCAGATTCCTCCTGGTCAAGAACAGGATAAAGGACTGTCGTGAGCAAGACGCAATTTCATTATTCTGCAATAACTGCACGGACAAGGGAATTCTCAAGGGAATTCTGCAATAACTTACACGCTTTACCGACTTGGTGCCCATAGTGCGAAAGTACTGCGCGATGGAAAGCGCCTGGAAAACCGAAATAAAATTTCGGGATAATCCGGCCTTGAATACAAACCCAGTCCGAAATAAAAGGGTGCATTATCACAATACACCTCGGTTAACTACCAGAAAGCAAAATCCCTCTATGGGGCAAGGAACCGTACTGGAGGGATGGCTCAACGGACCCTGCAAAATTCATAGTACAACGGATGCGATACCAACGCACAGCCTTAGAGCATGCTGGATACTCCGGCAGGTGGCCAAAAGTGGTGAGGATCTACTCCTCCCAAAAACCACAGAGCACCACCCCGAGGACAACAGTATGGTCTTAACGGTCTTCGTGACCTTTGCGTCAAATAAAAGACGGAAGCGAACACTCCGCAGCACATTCGAAATCTGCCACATAGCAGAAACAAATCCTTGGAGCGACACGGCTATTACCTTCAATACCAGTGATGAACCTAAATTCCGAACAGCCCGAGTACTAGCCGCACTGGTCCTCAGTCCAATCGTGGACGGCTTTTGACTCACCAAGGTACTCATGGACGGCGGCAGCGGATTAAACCTCATCTACGAGGAAACTCTTCAAAAGATGGAAATAGACTGGAGCCGCATTAAGCAGAGTAGCACAACCTTTAGAGGAATCATCCCCAGTCGGGAAGCACGTTGC
>NW_021283631.1:0-1518 GCF_002162155.2 Triticum dicoccoides
TTAACTATAACATATCAGGGATAGATATGATGATCCTTGAAATATTCATGATGTTTGACACCGCGAAAGTAGAAATCAAGAAGGAGCATCAATTGTTGATGGTTGGTGAAACCACTAGTTTCAAGAAGGGCAAGGGAACAAAGGGATACTTCATGAAACGGCAATTCAGCTGCTGCTCTAGTGAAGAAACCCAAGGTTGAACCCAAACCCGAGACTAAGTGCTTCTGTAATAAGGGGAACAACCACTGGAGCAGCATTACCCTAGATACTTGGTAGATGAGAAGGCTGGCAAGGTCGATAGAAGTATATTGGATATACATTATGTTAATGTGTACTTTACTAGTACTCCTAGTAGCACCAGGGTATTGGATACCGGTTCGGTTGCTAAGTGTTAGTAACTCGAAATAAAAGCTACAGAATAAACGGAGACTAGCTAAAGGTGAGCTGACGGTATATGTTGGAAGTGTTTCCAAGGTTGATATGATCAAGCATCGCATGCTCCCTCTACCACCGAGATTGGTGTTTGCGTTGAGCATAGACATGATTGGATTATGTCTATCGCAATACGGTTATTCATTTAAGGAGAATAATGGTTACTCTAATTTTGAATAATACCTTCAATGGTCTTGCACCTAAAGGAATGGTTTATTGAATCTCGGTTGTAGTGATGCACATTTTCATGCCAAAAGATATAAGATAGTAATGATAGTACCACTTACTTGTGGCACTGCCATGTAAGTCATAATGGTATAAAACGCATGAAGAAGCTCCATGTTGATGGATCTTTGGACTCACTCGTTTTTGAAAAGTTTGAGACATGCGAACCATGTCTATTGGTGTATATGCATGAAGAAACTCCATGCAAATGGATCGTTCGGACTCACTTGATTTTGAATCACTTGAGATATGCAAATCATACCACATGGGCAAGATGACTGAAAAGCCTCATTTTCAGTAAGATGGAACAAGATAGCAACTTGTTGGAAGTAACACATTTTGATGTGTGCAGTCGAATGAGTGCTGAGGCATGCAGTGAATATCATTATGTTCTTACTTCACAGATGATTCGAGTAAATGTTGAGTATATTTAGTTGATGAAACACAAGTCTGAATTATTGAATGGTTCAAGTAATTTCAGAGTGAAGTAGCAGATCATTGTGACAAGAGGATAAAATGTCTATGATATGATCATAGAGATGAATATCTGAGTTACGAGTTTTGGCACACAATTAAGACATTGTGGAAATTGTTTCGCAATTAATACCGCCTGGAACACCATAATGTGATGGTGTGTCCGAACATCATAGTTGCACCCTATTGGATATGGTGCGTACCATGATGTCTCTTATCGAATTACCACTATCGTTCATGGGTTAGGCATTAGAGACAACCACATTCACTTTAAATAGGGCACCACGTAATTCCGATGAGATGACACCGTATGAATTATGGTTTAGAGAAACCTAAGTTGTCGTTTCTTAAAAGTTTGGGGCTGCGACGCTTATATGAAAAAGTTTC
>NW_021283632.1:0-1187 GCF_002162155.2 Triticum dicoccoides
ACAAGTGATGATTTCAGGACTTTGAAGCCACCATAATGGGTGCATGAAGCCTTGGACGAAATATACAAGATGCCACTTCATAAATTTCGTCCCGAGGCTATTTTAGGTGCTGCGTCACCTTATTATTGGGCCAGGCCCATGTAATTTCGAAATACATAAGTATAGGCTATTTTTAGAGTCCGTATGTGTGGGGAAACAAGAGATAGGGTTGATTTCGGACCCCTCCACCAAGGGCCACGAAATTCCCCCCTCTTCCTCCATATATACAGCCCTTAGGGCATCGTTTAGACTTTGGGTTTTGTTTAGATTACAAGTTCGCCATAGCTGCAACTTCGCGTACTTCGTTTGTGTTCAACGACCAGACAAAGGCGTCACAGAACCCCACCTTGATCAATAAAGCTTTCATCTTATATTCGCAATATCCAGATTGCAATCTTAGTTTCTTGCTTGTTCTTCGTTTGCTCGCAGGAAACATACCCTCGTGGTCAGGTTGATCATGCTCCGGCGTGGTCAATAACCTCTCGGAATTGGTTTAGCGATTGCTAAGGCGCGACGTCCTCGCACGTTCGTAGTCGGATCGTCAAAGTCGACTTCCACCAAAGCGATATCCATCATCTCATCGAAAGACGGGACACCTCCGCCTCTATCAAGTGGTATCAGATTTCCAGGTTGCTCGGTGAGATTTTACAGTTTTTCGTAGTTTAGATCGAGTCTGTTCTTCATACCTACAGTCCACGAAAAAGCCACAAAAAAAATTAGGGTTAGTTCATCATACCCGAACCAATCTGAGCCTTTGCATAATCTTTTTAGGGTTTTGCTTTGTTGAATTTGCGGTTGCATCGTCGTGTCTAGTTGCTGGTCTTAGAGTCTAGTCTTTTAGAGTTTCGAGTTCTGGTCATAAGTTGTCACGCCGCCGCCGCACCATCATCATCGCCCCTGCCATCTACCACCACCGCTTATCCGCCACCGCTCCGAATCCGTATCCATATACCACCACCAATCCGTGTCCATATACCACCACCGATCCATATCCATATACTACCACCGCTACCACCACCGCTGCCATATACCACCACCATATATCCACCACCAATCCGATTTCCTTGCTTATTAGGTTTGTTTTCGAGATCCATCTAGTTTCCGATTCGTGTTTCCTTGCCGGAGTAGGTTTCGGAGGAAAAAAAAAA
>NW_021283633.1:0-3907 GCF_002162155.2 Triticum dicoccoides
TGTCATGGCAAAACTAGGTTTAAGGATATTTGGAAGCACAAGTAGTATCTCTACTTGGTGCAAAGAATTTGGCTAGCATGGGAGGGAAAGGCAAGCTCAACATGTTTGATGATCCAAGACAATATAACATTTCGGATATAGGAAAACATCTCCCATTAAGATGTCTTCCTTGTCCAACATCAACCTTTTAGCATGTCATATTTTAATGAGTTCTCACAATTTAAAAATATGTCCAAGATAGTATATTTATGTGTGAAATCTCTCCTCCTTCAATATTCTTTCATGAATTGTTCAAGTGACAAATTCTGCGTTTGCTAACTTCCAATAAGTTTACTACCTATACTTATTATGTGTGAGGTCATTACTCCCGATGTTGTAAGCATATGAAATGTATATAAATTCAGATTTATGATATTCAATGCATTCAACCATTTACTCATAGGATATATGTGAAGCACATGAGTAAATGACAAACTACTCCAAAAAGATATAAGTGAAGAATACTGAGTAGTCAAATAATTAAATAGCCATGGGAGGATCATTTTTCATTCAAGATTTCAGATCCAATGATTTTATTCAAACAGCAAGTAAAATTGAAAATACGCTGCAAGCAAAGCACATATCATGTGACGAATAAAAATATAGCTCTGAGTTAGGTATACCTATAGTTTTGAAGACGAAAGAGGGGATGCCTTCCGGGGCATCCCCAAGCTTAGGCGCATGATCTTCCTTGAATATTACCTTGGGGTGCCTTGGGCATCCCCAAGCTTAGGGTCTTTCCACTCCTTATTCTCCTCATCGATATCTCACCCAAAGCAGAAAATATCAATCACACAAAACTTAACGGAACTTCGTGAGATAGGTTAGTATGATAAAGAGTAAACCATTTACTTTGGTACTGCCAAAGACAAGGTTCATAATTGTTCTCACACAATTCCTACTGTACCATATCAATTTTACAATTTATATTGAGAAATATAAGCCATAGAAACTAGAAACAAGCAAACTATGCAATGAAAACAGAATCTGTCAGAAACAGAACAGTCTGTAATGATCTGAACAGCAACCATACTTCTGCTACTCCAAAAATTCTGAAATAAATTTGTGGACGTGAATGCAAAGTTTCTGTTTTTTACAGCAAGATCACATTAACTTTCACCCATGTCTTCCCAAAGGTCTTACTTGGAACTTTATCGAAACAAAATCTGTAATACATGATTAACACAGTAGCTTAATCACGAGAACACACAAAAAGAGTAAGGGTAAATATTGGGTTGTCTCCCACCAAGCGATTTTCTTTAATGCCTTTTAGCTATGCATGATGATTTCAATGATGCTCACATAAAAGAGAAGAATTGAAACATAAAGAGAGAATCATGAAGAATATGACTAGCATATTTAAATCTAACCCACTTCCTATGCCTAGGTATTTTGTGAGCACATAATTTACAGGAACAAGAATCAACTAAGCATAGGAAGGAAAAACAAGGATAACTTCAAAACTTTAAGCATATATAGAGGGAACTTGATATTATTGTAACTCCTACAAACATGTATTCCTTCCTCATAATAATTTTCAGTAGAATCATGAATGAGTTCAACAATATAATCATCACATAAAGAATTCTTTTCATGATCTATGAGCATAGAAATTTTACAACTCTCCACATAGCAAAATTCTCCTCATTCGTAATAGTGGGAGCAAACTTCTTCTAAATCCACTTTAGATGACAGTATTATTCATACTCCAAAAGATATAAGTGAAGTTCATGGAGGATTCTACAATTAATATATACTAACCAATATCCAAGCTCAAAATATATAAGTGAAGCACGCGAAGCATTCTATAAAACCATACTCAAAAGATTTAAGTGAAGTAGGAAGAGCAATTCTATAAGATCATACTTAAAAGATATAAGTGAAGCACATGAAGCATTCTATAAACCAATAAAGGGCTATCTCATACTAGCATGGTTCTTAAAGGAAAAACAAAAAACACAAAGGACACAAATCTTGTGAACAAAACAAAAAACGAGGTATACCGATAATTGTCGAAGAAGAAAGATGGGATGCCAACCGGGGCATCCCCAAGCTTAGATGCTTGAGTATCATTAGAATATTTACTTGGGGTGCCTTGGGCATCCCCAATCTCGAGCTCATTCCTCTCTTTATTCTTCTCACATCGGTAACTCCTCGTTCTTCGAACACTTCATCCACACAAAACTTTAACAAAAACTTTGTGAGATCCGTTAGTATAATAAAGCAAATCACTACCTTTAGGTACTGTCGCAAACTCATTACAATTTCATATTAGAACTATATCTATTGTATTCCAACTTCACCATGGTTCATACCACCCGATACTACCTATAGATTCATCAAAATAAGCGATCAACTCATAGAAAACAAAATCTGTCAAAAACAGGACAGTCTGTAGTAATCTGGAAGTTTAGTAAACTTATGTAACTCCTAAAAATTCTAAAAAACTATGAACATTTAAAAAATTTGTACATAAGTAATGTGCAAAAGGTTTCAGACCCATTTGACTTTCCAGTAAAAAATGTAAAATCACGCGCTACAGCCAAAGTTTCTGTTTTTGTACTGTACATAGTAAACAAGCAATCTAATCATCCTAAAACCAAGGCTTGGAACATTATTTTCATAATACAATGGATATATACAAGGGGATAATTATTTTCAAAGAATCTTCCATGAAATATTTTACATTGTTTCCATGAGCATGAACACAAGTGTTCAAGGTCGACCCTCATTTCTCCAATGCATAACCTTCCAATCACTTCTCTTGTTAAAAAACTTTTTAGGTATGAGAGGCAAGTAATTTTTTTTCTATTTTCATTCTTTAAAAAAATTTGTATGTTTCACCCATAACTAAACAGAATCAAAAAGGAAAAACAAAATCTAATTAGTGAAGAAAGCAAACAAGCATACACAAGAATATCAACCCCACGCTATTGCTCCCCGACAACGGCGCCAGAAAAGAGCTTGATAATCCCCAAGTGCAGGGAATCATCGTAGCAATTCCCAATGGTGGAAGTGATAAGTATGGAGTGTCGCACCCACAAGGAGCTGAAGGTAAGATCAATATTCTCTCAAGCCCTATCTGCCACTGATATGACTCTACGTACACTGAACGTTTGCTTCCAACTAGAAATGAGAAATAAAACTATGTTGTGGGTATGAAGAGGATAACTTTGCATGATATCGGAGAGATAAAATATAAAAGTAGGTTCTGTTATCATAAAGTTAGAATATATTACTAAATATTATAAATAGCGAGTGTGGAATAATGATGGGTCGGTATGCAGAATTGTCCAAGGCAATTGTTAACAAGACCGATAGTCGTCGTTGCAATTTCATATGAGGGAGAGGCATAAGCTAACATACTTTCTCTTCTTGGATCATATGCACTTATGATTGGAACTCTAGCAAGCATCCGCAACTACTAAAGATCATTAAGGTAAAACCCAACCATAGCATTAAAGCATCAAGTCCCCTTTATCCCACACGCAACAAGCCCCTTAATTACTCAAGTTTATGCTTCTGTCACTCAAGCGAACCACTATAAGTGAATCATGAACGTATTGCAACACCCTACAGTGGGAATCCCTCACACTTGCATGACACAGAGGGCACAATAGGATAACACCAAAATAAAACATACAACTCATACCAATCTAGATCATCAATCAACCCAAAGACAAAGGATATCTACTCAAAACATCATAGGATGGCAACACATCATTGGATCATAATATGTGGCATAAAGCACCATGTTCAAGTAGGGATTACAGCGGGGTGCGGGAGAGTGGACCGCATAAAAGAGATGAGGATGGTGATGTTGATGAAGACAATCACCGCGGTGATGATTCCCGTCCCAATGGCACTC
>NW_021283634.1:0-3906 GCF_002162155.2 Triticum dicoccoides
TGTCATGGCAAAACTAGGTTTAAGGATATTTGGAAGCACAAGTAGTATCTCTACTTGGTGCAAAGAATTTGGCTAGCATGGGAGGGAAAGGCAAGCTCAACATGTTTGATGATCCAAGACAATATAACATTTCGGATATAGGAAAACATCTCCCATTAAGATGTCTTCCTTGTCCAACATCAACCTTTTAGCATGTCATATTTTAATGAGTTCTCACAATTTAAAAATATGTCCAAGATAGTATATTTATGTGTGAAATCTCTCCTCCTTCAATATTCTTTCATGAATTGTTCAAGTGACAAATTCTGCGTTTGCTAACTTCCAATAAGTTTACTACCTATACTTATTATGTGTGAGGTCATTACTCCCGATGTTGTAAGCATATGAAATGTATATAAATTCAGATTTATGATATTCAATGCATTCAACCATTTACTCATAGGATATATGTGAAGCACATGAGTAAATGACAAACTACTCCAAAAAGATATAAGTGAAGAATACTGAGTAGTCAAATAATTAAATAGCCATGGGAGGATCATTTTTCATTCAAGATTTCAGATCCAATGATTTTATTCAAACAGCAAGTAAAATTGAAAATACGCTGCAAGCAAAGCACATATCATGTGACGAATAAAAATATAGCTCTGAGTTAGGTATACCTATAGTTTTGAAGACGAAAGAGGGGATGCCTTCCGGGGCATCCCCAAGCTTAGGCGCATGATCTTCCTTGAATATTACCTTGGGGTGCCTTGGGCATCCCCAAGCTTAGGGTCTTTCCACTCCTTATTCTCCTCATCGATATCTCACCCAAAGCAGAAAATATCAATCACACAAAACTTAACGGAACTTCGTGAGATAGGTTAGTATGATAAAGAGTAAACCATTTACTTTGGTACTGCCAAAGACAAGGTTCATAATTGTTCTCACACAATTCCTACTGTACCATATCAATTTTACAATTTATATTGAGAAATATAAGCCATAGAAACTAGAAACAAGCAAACTATGCAATGAAAACAGAATCTGTCAGAAACAGAACAGTCTGTAATGATCTGAACAGCAACCATACTTCTGCTACTCCAAAAATTCTGAAATAAATTTGTGGACGTGAATGCAAAGTTTCTGTTTTTTACAGCAAGATCACATTAACTTTCACCCATGTCTTCCCAAAGGTCTTACTTGGAACTTTATCGAAACAAAATCTGTAATACATGATTAACACAGTAGCTTAATCACGAGAACACACAAAAAGAGTAAGGGTAAATATTGGGTTGTCTCCCACCAAGCGATTTTCTTTAATGCCTTTTAGCTATGCATGATGATTTCAATGATGCTCACATAAAAGAGAAGAATTGAAACATAAAGAGAGAATCATGAAGAATATGACTAGCATATTTAAATCTAACCCACTTCCTATGCCTAGGTATTTTGTGAGCACATAATTTACAGGAACAAGAATCAACTAAGCATAGGAAGGAAAAACAAGGATAACTTCAAAACTTTAAGCATATATAGAGGGAACTTGATATTATTGTAACTCCTACAAACATGTATTCCTTCCTCATAATAATTTTCAGTAGAATCATGAATGAGTTCAACAATATAATCATCACATAAAGAATTCTTTTCATGATCTATGAGCATAGAAATTTTACAACTCTCCACATAGCAAAATTCTCCTCATTCGTAATAGTGGGAGCAAACTTCTTCTAAATCCACTTTAGATGACAGTATTATTCATACTCCAAAAGATATAAGTGAAGTTCATGGAGGATTCTACAATTAATATATACTAACCAATATCCAAGCTCAAAATATATAAGTGAAGCACGCGAAGCATTCTATAAAACCATACTCAAAAGATTTAAGTGAAGTAGGAAGAGCAATTCTATAAGATCATACTTAAAAGATATAAGTGAAGCACATGAAGCATTCTATAAACCAATAAAGGGCTATCTCATACTAGCATGGTTCTTAAAGGAAAAACAAAAAACACAAAGGACACAAATCTTGTGAACAAAACAAAAAACGAGGTATACCGATAATTGTCGAAGAAGAAAGATGGGATGCCAACCGGGGCATCCCCAAGCTTAGATGCTTGAGTATCATTAGAATATTTACTTGGGGTGCCTTGGGCATCCCCAATCTCGAGCTCATTCCTCTCTTTATTCTTCTCACATCGGTAACTCCTCGTTCTTCGAACACTTCATCCACACAAAACTTTAACAAAAACTTTGTGAGATCCGTTAGTATAATAAAGCAAATCACTACCTTTAGGTACTGTCGCAAACTCATTACAATTTCATATTAGAACTATATCTATTGTATTCCAACTTCACCATGGTTCATACCACCCGATACTACCTATAGATTCATCAAAATAAGCGATCAACTCATAGAAAACAAAATCTGTCAAAAACAGGACAGTCTGTAGTAATCTGGAAGTTTAGTAAACTTATGTAACTCCTAAAAATTCTAAAAAACTATGAACATTTAAAAAATTTGTACATAAGTAATGTGCAAAAGGTTTCAGACCCATTTGACTTTCCAGTAAAAAATGTAAAATCACGCGCTACAGCCAAAGTTTCTGTTTTTGTACTGTACATAGTAAACAAGCAATCTAATCATCCTAAAACCAAGGCTTGGAACATTATTTTCATAATACAATGGATATATACAAGGGGATAATTATTTTCAGAGAATCTTCCATGAAATATTTTACATTGTTTCCATGAGCATGAACACAAGTGTTCAAGGTCGACCCTCATTTCTCCAATGCATAACCTTCCAATCACTTCTCTTGTTAAAAGCTTTTTAGGTATGAGAGGCAAGTAATTTTTTTTCTATTTTCATTCTTTAAAAAAATTTGTATGTTTCACCCATAACTAAACAGAATCAAAAAGGAAAAACAAAATCTAATTAGTGAAGAAAGCAAACAAGCATACACAAGAATATCAACCCCACGCTATTGCTCCCCGACAACGGCGCCAGAAAAGAGCTTGATAATCCCCAAGTGCAGGGAATCATCGTAGCAATTCCCAATGGTGGAAGTGATAAGTATGGAGTGTCGCACCCACAAGGAGCTGAAGGTAAGATCAATATTCTCTCAAGCCCTATCTGCCACTGATATGACTCTACGTACACTGAACGTTTGCTTCCAACTAGAAATGAGAAATAAAACTATGTTGTGGGTATGAAGAGGATAACTTTGCATGATATCGGAGAGATAAAATATAAAAGTAGGTTCTGTTATCATAAAGTTAGAATATATTACTAAATATTATAAATAGCGAGTGTGGAATAATGATGGGTCGGTATGCAGAATTGTCCAAGGCAATTGTTAACAAGACCGATAGTCGTCGTTGCAATTTCATATGAGGGAGAGGCATAAGCTAACATACTTTCTCTTCTTGGATCATATGCACTTATGATTGGAACTCTAGCAAGCATCCGCAACTACTAAAGATCATTAAGGTAAAACCCAACCATAGCATTAAAGCATCAAGTCCCCTTTATCCCACACGCAACAAGCCCCTTAATTACTCAAGTTTATGCTTCTGTCACTCAAGCGAACCACTATAAGTGAATCATGAACGTATTGCAACACCCTACAGTGGGAATCCCTCACACTTGCATGACACAGAGGGCACAATAGGATAACACCAAAATAAAACATACAACTCATACCAATCTAGATCATCAATCAACCCAAAGACAAAGGATATCTACTCAAAACATCATAGGATGGCAACACATCATTGGATCATAATATGTGGCATAAAGCACCATGTTCAAGTAGGGATTACAGCGGGGTGCGGGAGAGTGGACCGCATAAAAGAGATGAGGATGGTGATGTTGATGAAGACAATCACCGCGGTGATGATTCCCGTCCCAATGGCACTC
>NW_021283635.1:0-1644 GCF_002162155.2 Triticum dicoccoides
AAAAAAAAAACTTTGCTCTTGCCCCGTTGCAACAAACGTAGCAGTGTGCGCTCGTTCCCTTGGCAACAAGAGGCTTGTTGCAGAAATGAAAAAAAAACCCTCACACTAACGTCATCAAATGTCTGACGGGCATTTTAACCTTTTCGGCAAAGATTATGTTGTAGAATATTGTGCAACACAGAACATGTTGCAGAAATGTCTGTAGATTTTTTTGCAATAGAGTTTGTTATAGAATATTTTCTGCAACAAAGATCGTGTTGCGGAAACATCTATAGAATTTTATTTACAACAGAGTTTGTTATAGAAATATTTTCTACAACAAAGATCATAGGTGATGCTGTGGAAATATTTGCAACACAGATACTATTGTAAAAAAATTGTAATAGAAGTTGTGTTGCAGAAAACATTTGTAACATATGTCATGTTGCAGAAATATTTTTGGGCTTCGCTTTTTTGCAACATAGGTGATGCTGCGGAAAGACTTTTGTAACATAGGTAATGTCACATAATTTTTTGTTGTTTGTTTTTTTTGCAGCATAAATGATGTTGCGGGAAAAAAATTGCAACACAGGTAATGTTGCAGAAAATTTTGCAATGAAGATGGTGTGCAAAAACATCCCCACATGTTATTGATTCATGTGGTAGGAACACAACTATTGTTCGTCCTCGTCGCTTGCAACTTCGGCATTGCAATTGCAATAGGGAGGCGGCCGGTGATGGTCAGGGACGACACAAAGGAGGTCAGCGGAGGCACGACTGCCCAGCAGGCGCCGACCGTCGGCGGCAGCTGACACCATAGCGGCACCCTCACCCGAACTCATCTATGGCTGCGCTGCAGACGGCGTCCGCGGCTGACCTCGTCTACGGCTGCCCAGTAGACGTCGACTGGCCACGACAGTGACACCGGTGCCCGATCTCGTCTACGGCTACCTTGCGTCTGCGAATACATCAACGCCTACGCCCAGGCGCTTGTGACCATCTTATCCATTCCCTTGCATATCGGAGATGACGAGAAAAAGGAACTGCTTGCCATAGTGGTTGGTGGCCCCAATGCGAGATACGCGTCGCGTGGAACAAGGGGCGGATAATGGGGTGGAAATCGGTCGGTTGAACCAGAGAGTTTCCCATCTTTTATTCTTACAAATATAATTCATCTCGTGTTAAAAAAACAAATATACTTCATCTTTCCAACTCAAAAAAAGATATGTCATCTTTGATTCACAAAACCTAATCACGAATCCTATTGAACCGATTAACAAACCCTATGCCCGGTTCGTGAATCAGAGATGTATACTTCCTATTGAATTAGATTAACTGGAAGTGGTGAATCTTGAATCAAGACCCGTATCGCGAATCGAGAGAATCACGAATATGGTAACTATCGTATTATTTGCCGTACAAGGTTCAGATAGATTTTGTCGTACGTTTAGCATCGTTCATGCTGGGTTACTTTCCTTGGCACCTTGCTCCAACTTCCACATTCCGGGTCGGTACTTCCACTGTAAACAATTTACTAAAGTACTCACCTATGCATTTAGCTTCAAATATATATCTGTACCATTCTATGGTGATTTCTACCTTCCTCTGTCGTCACTCGTCTCCAAGGAATCAATGGCCTATGATTCTGACTTAATAAGGACACGG
>NW_021283636.1:0-1077 GCF_002162155.2 Triticum dicoccoides
TATCATAAGTAGAATAATTCAGACTAGGCCCACTCAATTTTTCAGAAAAGTATGCAATAGGTTTGCCATCTTGTAATAACACACCTCCTAATCCAATTCCACTAGCATCACATTCAAGCTCAAAAGTCTTATTAAAATCAGGAAGTTGGAGTAAAGGAGCATGTGTCAACTTATCTTTCAATACCGTGAAGGCTTCTTCCTGTGCGGTACCCCAAAGAAAAGGCACATCTTTCTTTGTAAGCTCATTGAGAGGTGCAGCAATGGTGCTGAAATCTCTCACAAAACGCCTATAGAATCCAGCGAGGCCAAGAAAACTCCTCACTTGTGTGACCGTTTTGGGCTG
This sequence comes from Triticum dicoccoides, assembly GCF_002162155.2. NCBI lineage: Eukaryota > Viridiplantae > Streptophyta > Magnoliopsida > Poales > Poaceae > Triticum > Triticum dicoccoides. The sequence continues at coordinate 344 of NW_021283636.1, forward strand.
CGGCCAACTCTCAATAGCTTCAATCTTGGCTTTATCAACTTCAATTCCTTGTGGAGTAACAACATAGCCAAGAAAAGATACTCGGTCGGTGCAAAAGGTGCACTTCCCAAGGTTACCAAACAAACATGCATCACGTAGAGCAATAAAAACAGCACGTAAATGTTCCAAATGTTCTTCCAAAGATCTGCTATAAATCAGTATATCATCAAAATAGACTACCACAAATCGTCCAATGAAAGCACGTAAAACTTCATTCATTAGTCTCATGAAAGTACTAGGCGCATTAGCTAACCCAAAAGGCATGACTAACCACTCATATAATCCAAACTTAGTTTTAAATGTTGTTTTCCATTCATCTCCCAATTTCATACGAATTTGATGGTAGCCACTACGCAAATCAACTTTGGAGAATATTGTAGAGCCACTCAATTCATCAAGCATATCATCTAGCCTAGGAATAGGATGACGATAACGAATAGTAATATTATTAATGCCTCTACAATCAACACACATACGTGATGTACCATCCTTTTTCGGCACTAGAATAATAGGAACAGCACAAGGACTAAGGGATTCGCGTATATAACCTTTGTCGAGAAGCTCTTGTACTTGACGCATAATCTCCTTCGTCTCTTCTGGATTGGTACGGTATGGTGCACGGTTTGGCAGTGAAGCACCGGGAATTAAGTCAATCTGATGCTCAATCCCTCGAATAGGCGGTAATCCCGGTGGCA
>NW_021283637.1:0-1244 GCF_002162155.2 Triticum dicoccoides
TTCATTGATGAAAAGCCTTGTATACATGGAGATTGATTCCTCGTGTCCTGCAAGTGGAGCTGCTGTTGGTGGTCATGAAGTAGCTCAAGGCATCGGGAGCCAGCAGCAGAATTCTCAATACTTATATGCAAGAGATGTCTTTCAGGAGCACCCGCAAGCTATCAGTGCAATCGAAGGTGTGATCAGTTGGATGTGGGCTTGTCCACCTATTCCTACTCCAGGTCCTCGAGCCTGGTACTTCCACATGCAAGATGAAGAGGGTATGGAGAGAGGATCGTTACAGCGACAACACAACACTGAAAGGTTTAGTACTAGTGTTGCTTTAGCCCCTGTTTTGATGTGGGATGATGCACGGTTGTTGTATGTGCATGATAGCTCGTCCATCACTTGCGTTCCGTGCCCACAAGGTGCAATGTGGAGGTGGCTTAATTGGTGCAGAGTAGAGAGGTGCCCCAAGCTATGCTCGGTCTTTTCCACTCCCCAAGTAAGTAGTGACCAGCACTCCTTTTTATCTCTGTCTACATTCTGGGCATCCCAGCTCCCTGTGGCATGCTACATCTGGAACTGGAGTACAACATACCAACCAGCTGGAGGATCCTTCAAAGACCTAGTATTATTGCACCTGGACTATTGCCCCAGGCTCATACATGTGCTTCCCTTGTCTGACTATATGGACACCCTGCCTAGACTGGAAACGCTCGAGATCGTGTGCTGCGGTGATCTGAAGGAAGTCTTCCCTTTGGACCCTAAGCGCCAAGAGAAGCAGGAAATTATAAGATTTCCCAACCTAAGAAGGATCCACCTGTACCAGCTCTCCCACCTACAGAGCATCTGTGGGAGCAGGATGTCCGCGCCGAACCTTGAGACCGTCAGAATCCGGGGCTGTTGGGGCCTTCGACGCCTGCCGGCAGTCAGCGGCAGCACCACCAACCGGCCCAAGGTGGACTGCGAGAAGGACTGGTGGGACAACCTGGAGTGGGAAGGGCTGGGGGCAAAGCACGACCCTTCGCTCTATGAGCCGAGCCACTCGTGATACTACAAGAAGGCCCACCTGCCAAGGGTCACCGTTCTCAGGTGAGATATATTGATCAATAACTTGGTGTGTTAGCGAACTTAAACTTGCTGTTTCTATCTGTAGTTCTGTACTACTTTTTTTTGTCCTGATACTATACGTGCATAGTATCATCCCATTGATGGTTTGTTCTGCTGCACCACTGTAGGTAATCAAATCCATCCATGGTCGA
>NW_021283638.1:0-2078 GCF_002162155.2 Triticum dicoccoides
GCTAGAAGGCATTTTACATGTCATTTTAAAATACATAGTCAAATCGACTAACGGAATTCCTCCTCAATCCCGTCTAACAGGCTGTCTAATTTACAGTCCCGTTGGGAATATTTAGCGGCCAACTCTACTTGGCCGTACACTAAACTCACAGGGATCTCCTTCCCATCGGGCCCCACAGGTCCGACCTCGGCCATGTGGTTTGGATCCGCCTTCTTGTACTGCGTCTTCACCATGGCCCAGGCCTCCCTGGCACCTTGGTGGCAGGCCGAAATCTTCCATAAATGGAAGCGCTGCCGCACTCCCTGAAGCTTCTCCGCAAGCTCTCCAAGGCCCTCGGGTAGGGAGAGGGATGGCCATAAGGCCTGGACGCCGCCGCTCATTGCCTGCCGAACTCGTTCGAGCAGTTGCACCATCTCGGGAAGTTGATCACCCGTTGATACGGGCATCTCCTCCGCAGGGCGACCTGTGAGCACACCTACAGACATATTTTTGTCAATTGACTTCCTCGCCGAACTCTTCTTTTCAAAGGAGTTCGCTCAAGCACTTACTATAGATGCCGCGACGAAGCCGCTGATTCTCCCTCACGGAGCCAGACAGCTCGGCCCGAACACCTTTCAGCTCTTCTCCAAGCTGGGCGTGGGCATTCTGGAGCTTGTTCCTTTCCTGCTGCAGCCTCGTCAGCACCCTCTCGCCGGCCTTCAGCTGGCGCAGTAGTTCTTGCCTGTCCGGATCCTATCCGGCATCACCTGCAATGTCATTGTCAGGGTTAAACGCACGCCGGACACCGATTATCTTTTTGAAATAATGTGTTACTAGGAGGGGTCTCTGTGCTTCCTCCTGCGGCAGCTAGTGCGGCCTCAAGTTGGGCCTTGCACTCTTTTATCTCCTGGGACAATCGGGTGTTCTTCTCCGTAAGATCCTGCATATCAAATGATCCTTAAATCAGTTATTCGAACTACTTTAAGTCTCGGGGGCTACTGGCATATACAACTATAAAAATCTCTTACCCGTATGTCCTTTACATGGAGGTGCGTGTCCCCCGCGTTAAAGGCATTCAACGCCTCGGGGGAGAAGCACGCGTCACGAAAAACTGTCCGGCGGCGCCTATGGTTCATGGCGCTCTCCACCTCAGACCTGGTGGCGGACAGTCTGTCGGCATCCTCCGTTGGAGGAGTATCCGGCTCGCGCCTTGCGCTCGCCTCCCCCTCCAGACCAGGCGTTGGAGCCTGGCTGGTAGAAGCTGGGTTGGCAACTCCTACGTCCGCAGTCCGGCGGGCACTCTTTCTCCTGCAAAGGTCATGAGCATTCAAACACTTCCTAGGAACTTCGTCCTAAATAACGATCGCGAGCTATACCATTGCGGCGACGTCTCGATCCGCGCCGCACTCCTCTTCCGCCTGCTGGGCCGGACTAACCCTTGTTGGTCAGCTGCCGTGGCCTCGGCCTCCTGCCCTGAAGGCGCCCCCTGCGAGACACCATGGTACACGGTGGTCAGAAATGCACAAGGACGGAATAATGGTGTCAGGACTTCGGGCACAATCACCTGGGGAGCCGGAGATAGGCCGGGGTAGTCAGCCGTAATGGCGACTAGAGCATTGTCCACGCTGAGTTGATGGAACACCCCGTCGATTAGCTCCACCTTTATGTCCGGATCCTCTTCGGAGGACGGATCAAGGGATCTTTCTAGATCCTCGGGCTGTGGAGCCGGGCTATGAATGCTCTCCACAGTCCGGCGCAGATCCTGCGTCAAAACCATAAAGTAAGGTACTTAACTTTGAAAGCGTGGGTCGGATAAATTAACATTCACTTACCCAGCTTTGAGGGTTGTTCATGGAGAACCCATTCAATGGGCTCGTCAGGAGGAAGTGCTCCTTCTCCCCCTTGTACAGGCCGGACAGAACCTTCACCAGGTCTTCGGCCGATCCCGGCCCTTGGCGGCCATGACGAGTGGCATCATTCTCTCCATTGAAATCCCACATGGGGTGGCCCCTGTATTGCAGCGGCTGCACCCCCCACATAATGCACGTGGCCATGACACCAATCATGGTCAGTCCAGAATGGGCCACTAACCTTATCCG
>NW_021283639.1:0-578 GCF_002162155.2 Triticum dicoccoides
CACCAACCGGGACCAAAGGCCTTGTGCAGCTGCTGCGTCGAAAGTTTAGTCCCACCTCGCTAGTTGAGAGGGGTACACAGTGGTTTATAAGCCCCACTGCCGCACCCCTCTCGAGCTCCTCTCCATTGCAGGCTTACGGGTCTAATTGTCACTGCTATGCCTGTGGGCCTAATGGGCCTCCTACGGGCCTGAATCCTGGCCCTTGGATGGGTTTCTAGTCGTATTCAGGCCGTGGGGGCCCAGTAGGTGGCATTTTTTTGTTTTTTTGTTGCTTTATTTATTTTCTTTTGTTTTTTGCTTTATTTTTTAATTCTTTATGCTTTTAGTTTTAGAAAAATTATAAATTTTTTGTTAGTGCCATTAGTTCTCAAATTTGAAAACACTTTTTTGTTTTTTTGTTTTCTTTGTTGCTTTATTTATTTTATTTTGTTTCTACTTACAACAAAATACTTATTGTTGCTATTTTTTCTAGTTTTTTTGTTTTGTTTTCTGCACTATTTATTTTCTTTTGTTTTTTGCTTTATTTTTTTTATTCTTTTTGCTTTTAGTTTTAGAAAAATTATAAACTTTTTGTTACT
>NW_021283640.1:0-1323 GCF_002162155.2 Triticum dicoccoides
GGGTCATAATAATAGCTCCAACATATATGTCAGGGCAATAAATTACCTCAACTCAACAATTAGTGTGATTGAGCTGGCATAAAGGAACATCGGAACCAGAGGGAAAGGATTTTGCAAATTGCTTCAAACTATTTAGAAACCTGGGATGACTCGGACAGCATAACGGCTGTAAATGCTCAGAAAAGATTTGAGACATTCACAAAATGGTGGCATAACCACTCAGAAGCACGATATCAAGGTTTCGAGATCAACAATTAACATACGGAAGTAGTAGAAACTGAACTCAAGCTTAAATCCAACAATCTTATAAGTCTACGGATTAGTAACACGTGATCCTGATAGAAAGAAGAGAAAGCCTAGTTCTTAATCCCCGTAGAAGAGAAGATGATGACTCAGATCAGAAGGCCATGAGGTATAAGGAGTAAAAAGAGCCTTACGTTCCATCCCACAATCAATTCCCTTATATAACTAAAGAATTTCTAGACTCAACTTCGACCAGTTTGGCTTGGTAATCCTACAGGCGGTCAAGCTCTGATACCAACACTGTCAGGACCCCGACTCAATGCCACATCGATCTAGCATGTAACACCTCATATCACTTTGCGGCCTCACGCACGGTATTCCCACGGGTGTCGCCTTACCTTTGCCCGGGACCGTTTGCGCCTTTTGGCACACGTATATGACAGTGTCGCTAGCATCCATATGATAAGGAGCCCGGGCTGACATGGCTAGTCGTAAACCCAAAGCGGCACAGACTTACAGGGACAGGCATCCATGACCCAGCATCGAACGTGTCGGTCATCAGCGAGTGAATCCAGGCTGTAGCACTGGGCTAGCAGGACTCCGGTGAACCGGGCTGTAGCGGGCTAACATGACTCCGGTATTCGCCGCGTGACATTTCCCCGAAGGGACAGACACAGGAATGAAGAAGGACACATGCCGGCCAGCCTAAGTGTTCCGGAGCAGTAGCAAGCTACCATGGCTCGGTGGAAACACTAGGAGACATTTCCCCGTAAGAGAGGCTACTAAAGATAAACAACTAGATGGTCAGATCCCACACATACCAAGCATTTCAATAACATACACACAATATGCTCGATATGTGCAAATACAACATGGCATCACAACATGACTCTATGACTCAAGTAATCTATTCAATAGGCTCCGAGGAGCGAGATATTACAAACATGGGTCTCATGACCCAACATTCAGAGCATACAAATCAAGCACAAGCGGAAGCTATCATGTCTGAGTACAGACATCTATAAATGAAAAAGGCTGAGAAGCCTGACTATCTACCAAATCCTGCCGAGGCACAAGATC
>NW_021283641.1:0-1059 GCF_002162155.2 Triticum dicoccoides
GTTACTTGCCCGAGATTCGATCGTCGGTATCCAATACCTTGTTCAATCTCGTTACCGGCAAGTCACTTTACTCGTTCCGTAACACATCATCCCGTGATCAACTCCTTGGTCACATTGCGCATATGATGATGTCCTACCGAGTGGGCCCAGAGATACCTCTCCGTTTACACGGAGTGACAAATCCCAGTCTCGATCCGCATAAAACAATAGATACTTTCGGAGATACCTGTAGTGCACCTTTATAGTCACCCAGTTACGTTGTGACGTTTGATACACCCAAAGCACTCCTACGGTATCCAGGAGTTACACGCTCTCATGGTCAAAGGAAGAGATACTTGACATTGGCAAAGCTCTAGCAAATGAACTACACGATCTTTTGTGCTAGTCTTAGGATTGGGTCTTGTCCATCACATCATTCTCCTAATGATGTGATCCCGTTATCAACGACATCCAATGTCCATATCCAGGAAACCATGACTATCTGTTGATCACAACGAGCTAGTCAACTAGAGGCTCACGAGGGACATATTGTGGTCTATGTATTCACACGTGTATTACGATTTCCGGATAATACAGTTATAGCATGAATAAAAGACAATTATCATGAACAAGGAAATATAATAATAATACTTTTATTATTGCCTCTAGGGCATATTTCCAACAGTCTCCCACTTGCACTAGAGTCAATAATCTAGTTCACATCGCCATGTGATTAACACTCACAGGTCACATCGCCATGTGACTAATACCCAAGAGTTTACTAGAGTCAGTAGTCTAGTTCACATCACTATGTGATTAACACTCAATGAGTTTTATGTTTGATCATGTTGCTTGTGAGAGAGGTTTTAGTCAACGGGTCTGAACCTTTCAGATCCGTGTGTGCTTTACAAATCTCTATGTCATCTCCTAGATGCAACTACCACGCTCTATTTGGAGCTATTCCAAACAACTGTTCTACTTGGAGCTATTCTAAATTATTGCTCCATTATATGTATCCGGTCTCTCTACTCAGAGCTATCCGGATAGGTGTCAAGCTTGCATCGTCGTAACCTTTACGAC
>NW_021283642.1:0-885 GCF_002162155.2 Triticum dicoccoides
GACTGATATAAACCATGTTTTGATATAAACTTGCATTCAAATATTTAAATTGGAAAACATGTTGTCTGCAATCCACACATGAACGATATATGCGTATATCAAACAAGTTCATTAATTTGACTTTCAACATGTTCATGGAGTACTATAATACTATACAACATGCTACTCGATTGAGGTGTTCAATTTTGGATTTAGTTCACTATTTTGACCTAGTGAATGAGCTATTTCATTGAATCGAGATATTTCATTTTCGGTTTGATTCGCGTTTTTGAGTGTGTCAACTATTTTTCATATAGTAAATCGCTAGCAACGAGCATGTAAAAACACATTACTCCCGAGCATCATCTCTCCATCTAAAAAAGAAGCGGCAAGCTAATATTTCAAAATTTGATTCGAATCGACTTGGTAAGGTAGACGTGGATGCTCGTTCTTCCAATTTGAACGAACCGTTAAACATCCTCTGCTCGGTGGAATTCGCCCGAGCAAATAAATGGGAGACGTGAAATTACTGTCCTATGTGGGCCTATAGAGTGCGAGTGAGATATGCATGTGTATGTGTGACCCAGGTAGATGGAGAGTTTGAGAGAGGGGGGGAAGAGCTCCAAGATGACAGAGTGGTGCGTGAGAGAGTTATGGGCAACGAGCCAAGGAATTTGTGTGCGTACGATGAGTGCACCCAAGATATCTAGCTTCGACTAGATTATCATACATAGTGCAAGAGAGAGTCCTATAGATGGAGTATATATGCATGCGAACTAGAAAACCTCCCCCCCCACACACAAAAAGATAGAGGGAGAGAGAGAGATGGAGAGAAAGGGAGAGGGACCAACAAGGTTTGTGTGTCGGATGCGTGCGATAGAATTGAAGATTGTCGGAGACAGAGAG
>NW_021283643.1:0-1218 GCF_002162155.2 Triticum dicoccoides
GAGGGAGAGGGAGAGGGAGATGGCCTTGCCGCCATCTTAACCTCTGCCCCTGTTTTGTTAATTGACCAGGCATGGCTGCACATCAGTTGTGCTTGCCTTCTTGCCGTCCTCATTGCTGCCATCCATGCCTTGTGTGTCTGTCTTGCTCAGATGTATGGCTACTAGCTCGCTTCTTGCTACGTACCATGGCGGCCTTAATTAGATGTTATCTCAGATGCTTTCTTAGACCAGTATTCAAGGTGAAGTCATTCCTTTTCTGTAAACAGTCTGTGTGACTCATGTATTATGAACTGTTTTTAATATATGATGAACATTTTAAAAATAGATGGTGAAATGTTTTTAAACATATGATGAATATTTTTATATACGGTGAATATTTTAAAAATACATTTAACATCTTTTTAGATTCATTGAAATTTTTTGTATACACACTCAACATTTTCTATAAAAAATTAAGTAGGGTCTTATATCGTTTCAGAAACACCAACAAAGTCCAACAAATTTATAATATTTTAGAAAAAGAAAGACGTCAAGCAAATATGTGCTTTGATGCGAAGCAAATTTGAGAGAGAGAGAGAGAGAGAGGGAGAGAGGGAGAGGGAGAGAGGGAGAGGGAGAGTGGGAGAGGGAGAGGGGGAGGGATAGGGAGAGGGAGATGGCCTTGCCGCCATCTTAACCTCTGCCCCTGTTTTGTTAATTGACCAGGCATGGCTGCACATCAGCTGCGCTTGCCTTCTTGCCGTCCTCATTGCTGCCATCCATGCCTTGTGTGTCTGTCTTGTTCGGATGTATGGCTAGTGGCTCGCTTCTTGCTACGTACCATGGCGGCCTTAATTAGATGTTATCTCAGATGCTTACATAGACCCGTATTCAAGGTGAAGTCATTCCTTTTCTGTAAACAGTCTGTGCGACTGATGTATTATGAACTGTTTTTAATATTGTATGAACATTTTAAAAATAGATGGTGAAATGTTTTTAACATACGATGAATATTTTTATATACGGTGAATATTTTTAAAATATATTTAACATCTTTTTAGAAGCATTGAAATTTTTTGAATACACACTCAACATTTTCTATAAAAAATTAAGTAGGGTCTTATACCGTTTCAGAAACACCAACACAGTCCAACAACTTTATAATGTTTCAGAAAAAGAAAGACGTCAAGCAAATATGTGCTTTGATGCGAAGCAAATTTGAGGGAGAGAGAGAGAGAC
>NW_021283644.1:0-1164 GCF_002162155.2 Triticum dicoccoides
GCTGCCCGGTGTGTCACGCGGCACGCATCCGAACACCTCGGCCACTGCATCCGGCTAAGCGCTACTTGACGCGCTGTTGCTGCCACCATCAGGCGTGCTCGCTTTGGCTGCATGCACTCGTGTACTGCGTGAACCTGGCGCGTCACCACTCGTGCCTTGGTCTCTCGGTACATGCCCTCCGGTTGCGACGTCTGCACTTTTGGCTACACCACTTGACACCGGGTACGCATCATGTTGATCTGGCCCGAGTGCATCTCGCCGCGGATCGTGGTCATCTGGCGCCACGTCTTCGCCAGGTTCTTCCGATACGGATGTACTCATCGGACTTGTCTCCAGCTGATCGTGATCATCTGGATCCTCTTCGTCCACTAGCTCGCACATCAGCATCATATCCCCATCATCTTCTTGCTGTGCAATAAGCGCCTTCTGCTTCGGTGCTTCCTCGCAGTTAGCCTTGAAGTGACCGAGGAGGCCACAGTTATAACACCTCAATTTCCTGATGTCAAACTTTCTCCTCGGTGGCAGTGCAGCCTCATCGTCTGAGTCGTCATCCGAGTCGGCGAAGTTCTTTCTCGCCGAGCGCTGCTTCCCCTTCTTCTTGCTACTGCTTATGGATCCGCCTCGCTTTTCCAAGGCGATTCACTGCGCCTTTGTGAGCATTACATGCTTGTCGTTCTTCCCGTCCCCAAGACTGTACCGCATACGCTCATCGTGAGCCTTGTACCGTCCGACAAGATCGTCGATGGAGAGAGTCGCGAGATCGACGCACTGCTCGATCGCTGTGAAAATTTGCAGGTACTGGGGAGGGGCCGCGCGTAAGAACCGCCGGGCAACCGAGGCCTCCGTGAGGTTCTCTCCAAGCGCGCGAATCCGATTGATGAGAGTAGCCACCCGTGAAGCGAACGCATCCACGGACTCATCATCACCCATGACCAAAGTCTTGTAGTTCCTTAGGAGAGTTTGGAGATTGGCTTGCTTGACACGGGTGTGTCCCTCGAACATGAGCTTCAGTGTATCCCACACCTCCTTCGCCGTTGCTTTGGCGATTATGTGCTGGAGGACATCCATCGGCATAACCGAGTAAATCGCCGACGCCGCCTGCCGATCCTTCCGGTGCTCGGCTCCCTCCTTCTTGAACGCGTCGCCTCCAGGATCCACCGCGTC
>NW_021283645.1:0-791 GCF_002162155.2 Triticum dicoccoides
CTGACCTCGCCATCGCCGCCCTCTGCCGCGCCTCGTCGTCGTTGCCCAGTGAGCCCCCTCCCTTCCCCCGTGTCGCCGCCCCTGCCTGCTCTGCTCGCCGCGCGCCGCCGCCACCGCCCCGGCCTGCTCTGCGTTGCGGCGCGCCGCCGCCGCCGCCCGGGCCTGCTCTCTGGTTTTTTTTTCATACACTTTTTAGTAATTCATTGATGTATGTATATATGGATGTTGTATGTATATGTATATATATGCAGATGTATGTATGATCCATGGATACGTATGCATTGATGTATGATTTTTCCCATTGATTTTTTTGTCAATTTATGTACGTATATGTTCATATATATATGTGCATATTTAGAAAAAAATTGTGTTGCAAAAGTTACAATTAAGGTTAGTTGATTTAGTGCATTTTTGGTTATTAGTTGTACTGTTAGTGCATTTTAGGATAGTAGATTCTAGGTTAGTGGATCCGAGAGGAAAAAGCAAAATAATGAAAAGGAAGAAAAGAGGAAGAAGGAAGAAGGAAGAAGAAGAAAAAGAAGGAGAGGAAAAAGGAAAATAAGAAGAGGAAGAAGGAGAAAAGAAGGAGAAGAAGAGGAGAGGAAGAAGTGGAGAAATAAATAAGAAGAGGAAAAAAACTAGGAGAAGAAGAAAGGAATAGAGGAGAAGAAGATATTCTTTCTTCTTCTCCTCTATTCCTTTCTTGTTCTCCTCTTTTTTTTGTTTGATCTTCTCCTCTATTCCTTTCTTCTTCTCCTCGTTTTTTCTTCTTCCTCCTCTTCTTATTTTTT
>NW_021283646.1:0-2171 GCF_002162155.2 Triticum dicoccoides
GATTCCCAAATCAAGGGGTCAGAAGCAATGCTCTGATTAGGGATGGATAAGTTGAATAGCCTTAGGGTACAATCAACGACACTTGGATTGGTCGAGAACCAATTCCAGTTAAAAGAATGGCAGCTCAGCCGGAAAGGTAATTTATAAGGATCAATGATGATTGCGGGTATTCGCAAACATATTGAGTCAACAGACTCAAAATGATAATGACAAGGAATGTCAATATGACTACGAGACTTATGGGATTAACCATAATGCAAGCAAGCAAGAATTTCAAGAGCCAAAGGCTCCAGAGGATTCTCGGAAGATCGAATAGTATTTTGAAGAATTTTGTGTAACACATGAACAACAGGGGATGAGCGGATACTCGACAAGTGCGAGTATTTATTTGAGGGGGTATTCATGTAGTAAGGAACTGCTAGGCAGTAGGCACAAAGTAATCTCGGATCAATAGAGAAAACTTCGGGGTATCTTGTAATAACAAGATCACTGGGGGATGATCGTATGAATGGCAAGTGTAAGTAGTTATCCATACGGATTTATCGGTGGCCAGGAATAGCAAAAGTGATGGGCACAAAGTCTCGAGAGAATATCAAAGAGTATCTCCGAATTCTTCTGATTAGCAGACGATCATCTGAAGTGAGGGGCTCTCCGGGAGAAAGTACTCGCGAGAACCTAAAGTTAGTTTTGTTTTTAGCGAAATCATTTAACCCGAATAGAAGAGAGCTCAGAGTCCCAGAGTAAAGGTCGAGGAGTAAAAGATCCTAATACCACCCAATGGCGACGTGGGCCCATGGGCCGCACAGCCATGTTAGTAAAAGTTTTGTAAAGTCTAGACTCGACTTCAGCCAAGGAGTTGGAAAGGGGGATTCCTACAGGCAGTCGGCTCTGATACCAACTTGTGACGCCCCCGATTCAATCGTACACTAATCATGCACGCAAATGTGTACGATCAAGATCAGGGACTCACGGGAAGATATCACAACACAACTCTACAAATAAAATAAGTCATACAAGCATCATAATACAAGCCAGGGGCCTCGAGGGCTCGAATACAAGTGCTCGATCATAGACGAGTCAGCGGAAGCAACAATATCTGAGTACAGACATAAGTTAAACAAGTTGCCTTAAGAAGGCTTGCACAAACTGGGATACAGATCGAAAGAGGCGCAGGCCTCCTGCCTGGGATCCTCCTAACTACTCCAGGTCGTCGTCAGCGGGCAGCACGTAGTAGTAGGCACCTCCGGTGTAGTAGGGGTCGTCGTCGACGGTGGCGTCTGGCTCCTGTACTCCAGCCTCTGGTTGCGACAACCAGAAAGAAGGGAAAGGGGGGGAAAAAGAGGGGAGAAAGCAACCGTGAGTACTCATCCAAAGTACTCGCAAGCAAGGAACTACACTATATATGCATGGGTATATGTGTAAAGGGCCATATCAGTGGACTGAACTGCAGAATGCCAGAATAAGAGGGGGATAGCTAGTCTTATCGAAGACTACACTTCGGGTCACCTTCGTCTTGCAACAGGTATAAGAGAGTAGATTGAAGTCCTCCAAGTAGCATATCCAGGTAGCATCTCATAGCATAATCCTACCCGGCGATCCCCTCCTCATTTCCCTGAGGTAGAGCGACCACCGGTTGTATCTGGCACTTGGAAGGGTGTGTTTTATTAAGTATCCGGTTCTAGTTGTCATAAGGTCAAGGTACAACTCCAAGTCGTCCTGTTACCGAAGATCACGGCTATTCGAATAGATTAAACTTCCCTGCAGGGGTGCACCACATAGCCCAACACGCTTGATCCCATTTGGCCGGACACACTTTCCTGGGTCATGCCCGGCCTCGGAAGATCAACACGTCGCAGCCCCACCTAGGCAAAACAGAGAGGCCAGCACGCCGGTCTAAACCTAAGCGCGCAGGGGTCTGGGCCCATCGCCCTGAGCACACCTGCACGTTGCGTGGGCGGCCGAAAGCAGACCTAGCCTAGTGGCGTTCCAGTCCAATTCGGCGCGCGCCGCTCCGTCGCTGACGTCTGAAGTGCTTCGGCTGATACCACGACGTCGGGATACCCATAACTACTCCCACGTAGATGGTTAGTGCGTATAGGCTCGTAGCCAGACTCAGATCAAATACCAAGATCTCGTTAAGCGTGTTAAGTGTCCGCGAACGCCGAACAGGG
>NW_021283647.1:0-2191 GCF_002162155.2 Triticum dicoccoides
GCTCGGTGATATAGAACCACCCCGATTGCCACCCCTTGATGGTTTCCATGAAAGTGCCCTCGAGCCAAGTAACATGGGACATCCTGCCCACCATGGCGCCTCCGCACTCCGCTTGGCTGCCCTTCACAACCTTCGGCTTGACACTGAAGGTCTTGAGCCACAAGCCGAAGTGGGGCTAGATGTAGAGGAAAGCCTCACACACGACGATGAACGCCGAGATGTTGAGGATGAAATTCGGGGCCAGATCATGGAAATCTAGGCTGTAATAGAACATGAGCCCCCGGACAAAGGGATGAAGTGGGAAGCCTAGCCCGCGGAGGAAATGGGGAAGGAAAACTACCCTCTCATGGGGCCTAGGGGTGGGGATGAGCTCTCCCTCGTCGGGGAGCCGATGCGCAATATCGCTGGATAGATATCCGGCGTCGCGCAGCTTCTTGATGTGCTCCTCCGTAACGGAGGAGCCCATCCACTTGCCTCCCGCTCCGGACATGATCGGAGAAGGTTGACGTGGGATGTGCGGGCTTGGGCGCTGGAGCTCGGGTTCGCAGAGATGGATAAGCTAAGGAGGAAGAAGGCGCAGGTAAAAGGGTTGGATCTTTATCCCCTTATATGGGCGGACAAAAGCATGTGTCCCCACCGGCCTGGTAAAACTCGCTTATCCCCCAAGCGCCGCGATTGATGGCGCGGTTGGGTTACCCACGTCCGTATTGATGGGAATCCAGGAATAAGGGGAACACGATCTCTGCTTTGACAAGACGTGCCAAGGAAACTGCTTCGCTAAACACGCTGAGGTGGTACAATAAAGACAATTTAAGTAAAGGCTTGGTAGTGGTGTGACGTCACGCCATCAAATACGTCAGCAGATTGAACTTGTGTAAATATTATTCTCTCTACGGTGGTATGTGGAAATTATTTTGCAGAGCCGGACACTATCCTGGTGTTCACAATCTTCTATGAATTATTCGGAGGGAGAACCCGCCTTGCAATGCCGAAGACAACATGCGCGCCGGACTCGTCGTCATTGAAGCCTGGTTCAGGGGCTACTGAGGGAGTTCCGGACTACGGGGTGTCCGGATAGCCGAACTATCATCATCGGCCGGACTCCAAGACTATGAAGATACAAGATTGAAGACTTCGTCCCGTGTCCGGATGGGACTTTCCTTGGCGTGGAAGGGAAGCTTGGCGATACGGATATGTAGATCTCCTACCATTGTAACCGACTCTGTGTAACCCTAGCCATCTTTGGTGTCTATATGAACCGGATGGCTTTAGTCCATAGGACGAACAACAATCATACCATAGGATAGCTTCTAGGGTTTAGCCTCCTTGATCTCATGGTAGATCTACTCTTGTAACCCACATCATCAATATTAATCAAGCAAGACGTAGGGTTTTACCTCCATCAAGAGGGCCCGAACCTGGGTTGAAACATCGTGTCCCTCGTCTCCTGTTACCATCCGCCTAGACGCATAGATCGGGACCCCCTACCCGAGATCCACCGATTTTGACACCGACAAAGATCTTCATGAGTCGCTTTCAATTTCTCAAGCTCTTGCTTCCTTTGAAGATAATCATAGGAGAGCTTTTCATAACTGGTTGAGAGCGTCTCATGAAGCCTTTCAAGTTCTTGATACTTAGCATGAAGATTTTTTATGTCTTCAACTAAGGACTGTGAACGTGTCATTTCCGCGTCCAACAGGTCATCGCATTTGTCTAACAATTTTTTAGTATGTTCCATAGCCCTTTGTTGTTCAGTAGCAATTTTAGCAAGTGTTTTGTAGCTGGGTTTAGATTCACAATCAGAGTCATCTTCACTTGATGTTTGAAAGTAAGCGTCGTGCAATTTTACCTTGGCACCGCGTGCCATGAAGCAGTAGGTGGGAGCAGGATCGTCCTTGTCATCATCAGCGTTGGTGTGGGAGTCATTGTCTTCAGTGTTGAAGATGGAATTTGCAACGTAGGCTGTGGCTAGAGCCAGACTTGCAACCCCAGAGTTGGACTCAGCTTCAGATTCCACCTCTGCTTGCTCAGACGTAGACTCCTCCTTTGAATCCATTTCCTTGCCAACAAAAGCACGAGCTTTGCCAGATGAGCTCTTCTTATGAGATGAAGACTTTGATGTGGACTTGGAAGAAGACTTTGATGATTTCTTCTTCTTCTTGTCATTAGAGTCATATTCCTTGCTCTTCTT
>NW_021283648.1:0-2191 GCF_002162155.2 Triticum dicoccoides
GCTCGGTGATATAGAACCACCCCGATTGCCACCCCTTGATGGTTTCCATGAAAGTGCCCTCGAGCCAAGTAACATGGGACATCCTGCCCACCATGGCGCCTCCGCACTCCGCTTGGCTGCCCTTCACAACCTTCGGCTTGACACTGAAGGTCTTGAGCCACAAGCCGAAGTGGGGCTAGATGTAGAGGAAAGCCTCACACACGACGATGAACGCCGAGATGTTGAGGATGAAATTCGGGGCCAGATCATGGAAATCTAGGCTGTAATAGAACATGAGCCCCCGGACAAAGGGATGAAGTGGGAAGCCTAGCCCGCGGAGGAAATGGGGAAGGAAAACTACCCTCTCATGGGGCCTAGGGGTGGGGATGAGCTCTCCCTCGTCGGGGAGCCGATGCGCAATATCGCTGGATAGATATCCGGCGTCGCGCAGCTTCTTGATGTGCTCCTCCGTAACGGAGGAGCCCATCCACTTGCCTCCCGCTCCGGACATGATCGGAGAAGGTTGACGTGGGATGTGCGGGCTTGGGCGCTGGAGCTCGGGTTCGCAGAGATGGATAAGCTAAGGAGGAAGAAGGCGCAGGTAAAAGGGTTGGATCTTTATCCCCTTATATGGGCGGACAAAAGCATGTGTCCCCACCGGCCTGGTAAAACTCGCTTATCCCCCAAGCGCCGCGATTGATGGCGCGGTTGGGTTACCCACGTCCGTATTGATGGGAATCCAGGAATAAGGGGAACACGATCTCTGCTTTGACAAGACGTGCCAAGGAAACTGCTTCGCTAAACACGCTGAGGTGGTACAATAAAGACAATTTAAGTAAAGGCTTGGTAGTGGTGTGACGTCACGCCATCAAATACGTCAGCAGATTGAACTTGTGTAAATATTATTCTCTCTACGGTGGTATGTGGAAATTATTTTGCAGAGCCGGACACTATCCTGGTGTTCACAATCTTCTATGAATTATTCGGAGGGAGAACCCGCCTTGCAATGCCGAAGACAACATGCGCGCCGGACTCGTCGTCATTGAAGCCTGGTTCAGGGGCTACTGAGGGAGTTCCGGACTAGGGGGTGTCCGGATAGCCGAACTATCATCATCGGCCGGACTCCAAGACTATGAAGATACAAGATTGAAGACTTCGTCCCGTGTCCGGATGGGACTTTCCTTGGCGTGGAAGGGAAGCTTGGCGATACGGATATGTAGATCTCCTACCATTGTAACCGACTCTGTGTAACCCTAGCCATCTTTGGTGTCTATATGAACCGGATGGCTTTAGTCCATAGGACAAACAACAATCATACCATAGGATAGCTTCTAGGGTTTAGCCTCCTTGATCTCATGGTAGATCTACTCTTGTAACCCACATCATCAATATTAATCAAGCAAGACGTAGGGTTTTACCTCCATCAAGAGGGCCCGAACCTGGGTTGAAACATCGTGTCCCTCGTCTCCTGTTACCATCCGCCTAGACGCATAGATCGGGACCCCCTACCCGAGATCCACCGATTTTGACACCGACAAAGATCTTCATGAGTCGCTTTCAATTTCTCAAGCTCTTGCTTCCTTTGAAGATAATCATAGGAGAGCTTTTCATAACTGGTTGAGAGCGTCTCATGAAGCCTTTCAAGTTCTTGATACTTAGCATGAAGATTTTTTATGTCTTCAACTAAGGACTGTGAACGTGTCATTTCCGCGTCCAACAGGTCATCGCATTTGTCTAACAATTTTTTAGTATGTTCCATAGCCCTTTGTTGTTCAGTAGCAATTTTAGCAAGTGTTTTGTAGCTGGGTTTAGATTCACAATCAGAGTCATCTTCACTTGATGTTTGAAAGTAAGCGTCGTGCAATTTTACCTTGGCACCGCGTGCCATGAAGCAGTAGGTGGGAGCAGGATCGTCCTTGTCATCATCAGCGTTGGTGTGGGAGTCATTGTCTTCAGTGTTGAAGATGGAATTTGCAACGTAGGCTGTGGCTAGAGCCAGACTTGCAACCCCAGAGTTGGACTCAGCTTCAGATTCCACCTCTGCTTGCTCAGACGTAGACTCCTCCTTTGAATCCATTTCCTTGCCAACAAAAGCACGAGCTTTGCCAGATGAGCTCTTCTTATGAGATGAAGACTTTGATGTGGACTTGGAAGAAGACTTTGATGATTTCTTCTTCTTCTTGTCATTAGAGTCATATTCCTTGCTCTTCTT
>NW_021283649.1:0-760 GCF_002162155.2 Triticum dicoccoides
TTTTTTTGCAAATATAGTTTTTTTTCCTGATTATGTGTGTATATGTATGAGTATATATGTATATGTGTATATCTGTTTATATGTCTTTTTTTTAGATTTTTTTGTTTTTTGCATTTTTATAAAAATGTATATATGTTCTCTGTGTATATATATGTTTTCTGTTCATAGATTTTTATTTGAACATTATTTAAAAAAAACAAGCAATACTACTTCATGTATTTTTAAGAAGGAAGAAGAAGAAAAATAATGAGAGGAAAAAGGAAAAAAGAAGAGGAAGAAAGGAGAGGAAGAGGGGAGGAAGAAGAGGAGAAATAAATAAGAAGAGGAAAAAAGAAGAAAAAGAAGAGGAGAATAAGAAAGGAATAGAGGAGAAGAAGAAAAAATAGAAAATATTCTATTTTTTCTTCTTCTCCTCTTTTTTTTCTTTTTTTTTTCGATCTTCTCCTCTGTCATCGTCGATATACCCCTCCCGATAACTTCAACATGAGAGGAGAAGAAGAAAGAAAGGAATAGAGGAGAAAGAAGAAACTTTGACACGAGGGGGGGGGGTACCGATACCCCCTCCCCGATAACATTATTTTCCCATGTATATGTATGTTGCTTCGTTGTCGATATAACGAGGGTGTCGAGGATCACCGAGGGGTCGAGGGTCGGGAACTAGGGTAGAGGGTCGAGGGTCGTTAAGGGGTCAAGGGTCGAAGGTTTCAGGGTCGAGGGTCGTTAAGGGGTCAAGGGTCGAAGGTTTCAGGGTCGAGGGTCG
>NW_021283650.1:0-1024 GCF_002162155.2 Triticum dicoccoides
GCTAAGGCCCAGGTGGTGATCCTGAGCTTGTGAAGGACCACGTAGTATAGCTAGGCTTTCCAAGCCTCTTTTATCTTTCTAGTTGTCTGTACTCAGACAAGTTACTTCCGCTGCTGGTTTGTATGACTGTATGACTTGAATGCTGGGTCGTGAGACCCGTACCTTGTGTATGTTATGTATGGTTCTCTGAGCCTTAAATAAAGTATTTGTGTCGTAGAGTCATGTTGTGATGCCTTGTTGTATTTGCACATATCGAGCATATTGTGTGTATAATTGAAATGCTTGGTATGTGTGGGATCTGACTATCTAGTTGTTCATCTTTAGTAGCCTCTCTTACCGGGAAATGTCTCCTAGTGTTACCGCTGAGCCATGGTAGCTTGCTACTGCTCTGGAACACTTAGGCTGGCCGGCATGTGTCCTTCTTCGTTCCGGTGTCTGTCCCTTCGGGGAAATGTCACGCATTGAGTACCGGAGTCCTGTTAGCCCGCTACAGCCCGGTTTACCGGAGTCCTGCTAGCCCAGTGCTACAGCCCGAGCCCACTTGCTGATGACCGACACGTTCGAAGCTGGGTCATGGATGCCTGTCCCTGTAAGTCTGTGCCACTTTGGGTTTACGACTAGTCTTGTCAGCCCGGGCTCCTTATCATATGGATGCTAGCGACACTATCATATACGTGAGCCGAAAGGCGCAAACGGTCCCGGGCAAAGGTAAGGCGACACCCGTGGGGATACCGTGCGTGAGGCCGCAAAGTGATATGAGGTGTTACCGGCTAGATCGATGTGACATCGAGTCGGGGTCCTGACAGCGTTGGTAGAACCAAGACAAAAATGATGCACATTTTCGAAGGGCATTTCAGGTTCATTGAAAAAGTTTTTAGTAAACCCTAATTGGTTTCAGAGGGGACTGGGGGTTCTGTCATCCCCATTTCAGGTTTCTGATGAAAGAGTAAACATGATGCAACACTCTAATGCATGGCTAACTAGGATGTGACAACTCTGTCAGGACCCCGACTCGATGTCACAT
>NW_021283651.1:0-2060 GCF_002162155.2 Triticum dicoccoides
AAACAACCGTGGAAATCACTTCGGGGCCCCAAAATGGTGAGTAATAGTCCATGAAACGGGCCAGAATCGGCCAAAACTGTGAGTGTTGATGACCGACACGTAAACGGACCTTAGGGTTCAACCACTATGGAATCGCTTCGGGACCCATAAATTATGAGTAATAGTCCACGAATTGCGTCAGAATTGGCCAAAATTGTGAGTGTTGACGACAGAGACACAAACGCACCTCGGGGATTGTAAATCGTGGAAATCGCTCTGGGACTCCAAAACGGTGCTCAATAGTACACAAAACGGACCAGAAATTGGCCAAAATTGTGAGTGTCATTGACCGACACGTAAACGCACCACGGGGTTCGTAAATCATGAAGATCACGCTTGGACCCAAAAACAGAGTAATAGTCCAAGAAACGGGCCAGAATCGGCCAAAACTGCGAGTGTTGATGACAGACACGTAAATGCACCCTGCGGTTCGTTAACCGTGGAAATCACTCTGGGGCCCCAAAACAGTGAGTAATAGTCCATGAAACAGGCAGAATCAGCCAAAAATGTGAGTGTTGATGACTAACACGTAAGTGCGCCTTGGGGATCAACCACTATGGAAATCACTTCAGGACTAGAAAACGGTGACTAAAAGTCCACAAAATGCGTTAGAATTGGCCAAAACTGTGAGTGTTCATAACCAACACGTAAGCGCACCCAGGGGTTCGTTAATCGTGGAAATTATTTCGGGGCCCCAAAACAATGAGTAATTGTCCACGAAACGGGCCAGAATTGGCCAAAACTACTAGTATTGATGACCGACATGTAAACGCACCCCGCCGTTCGTTAATCGTTGAAATCACACCGGGGCCCCAAGACAGTGAGTGTTGATGACCGACACCTAAACGCACCTTAGGGTTCAACAACTATGGAAATCGCTTTGGGACCCCTAAATGGTGAGTAATAGCCCACGAATCGCGTCAGAATTGGCCAAAACTGTGAGTGTTGACGACAGACACGCAAACGCACACCGGGGATTGTCAATCATGGAAATCGCTCTGGGACGCCCAAACGGTGAGTAATAGTGCATGAAACGGACGAGAATTGGCCAAAATTGCGAGTGTTTATGACCGACACGTAAACGCACCCCGGAGTTCGTCAATCGTGGAAATCACTCCGGGACCCCAAAACTAAGTAATAATCCAAGAAATGGGCCATAATCGGCCCAAACTGCGCTTGTTGATGATCGACACGTAAGCGCACCATCGGGTCAAACAACCGTGGAAATCACTTCGGGGCCCCAAAATGGTGAGTAATAGTCCAAGAAACGGGCCAGAATCGAACAAAACTGTGAGTGTTGATGACCGACACGTAAACGGACCTTAGGGTTCAACCACCATGGAATCGCTTCGGGACCCCTAAATGATGAGTAATAGTCCATGAATCGCGTCAGAATTGGCCAAAAATGTGAGTGTTGGCGATAGAGACACAAACGCACCCCGGGGATTGTAAATCGTGGAAATCGCTCTGGGACGCCAAAACGGTGAGTAACACTACACAAAACGGACCAGAAATTGGCCAAAATTGTGAGTGTCATTGACCGACACGTAAATGCACCACGGGGTTCGTAAATCGTGGAAATCACGCTTGGACCCAAGAACAGAGTAGTAGTCCAACAAACGGGCCAGAACCGGCCAAAACTGTGAGTGTTGATGACCGACACGTAAATGCACCCTGCGGTTCGTTAACCGTGGAAATCACTCCGGGGCCCCAAAACAGTGAGTAATAGTCCATGAAACAGGCAGAATCAGCCAAAACTGTGAGTGTTGATGACTAACACGTAAGTGCGCCTTGGGGATCAACCACTATGGAAATCACTTCAGGACTAGAAAACGGTGACTAAAAGTCCACATAATGCGTTAGAATTGGCCAAAACTGTGAGTGTTCATAACCAACACGTAAGCGCACCCAGGGGTTCGTTAATCGTGGAAATTATTTCGGGGCCCCAAAACAATGAGTAATTGTCCACGAAACGGGCCAGAATTGGCCAAAACTACTAGTATTGATGACCGACATGTAAA
>NW_021283652.1:0-1163 GCF_002162155.2 Triticum dicoccoides
GTAGGAAGACGGAGGCGGATCCTCGGTAGTGTATTGAAGTGGTGAGTAGTGGACTCGTGTGCGCAAAACCATTTCAAGTTGGAGTATCGTAGGATAGTCTAGCCAAGAGTCAAAGCTGGCTTGCTGCAATAACTCCACCAACCCTTCTTGATAATATGCATGTATGTAGGATCTGATGTAAGTCTTGCTGAGTACCTTTGTACTCATGTTGCTATAATCTACATTTTTACAGAAGACGCTGCAACCCCTTCTGATGGGTTCTATGTAGACATTGACATCAACGAGTAGGCTAAAGACCCAGGTGGTGACCCTGAGCTTGTGAAGGACCACGTAGTATAGCTAGGCTTTCCAAGCCTCTTTTATTTTACTAGTTGTCTGTACTCAGACAAGTTACTTCCGCTGCTGGTTTGTATGACTGTATGACTTGTATGTTGGGTCGTGAGACCCGTACCTTGTGTATGTTATGTATGGATCCCTGAGCCTTAAATAAAGTACTTGTGTCGTAGAGTCATGTTGTGATGCTTCGTTGTATTTGCACATATCGAGCATATTGTGTGTATGATTGAAATGCTTGGTATGTGTGGGATCTGACTATCTAGTCATTTATCTTTAGTAGCCTCTCTCACCGGGAAATGTCTCCTAGTGTTACCGCTGAGCCATGGTAGCTTGCTACTGCTCTGGAACACTTAGGCTGGCCGGCATGTGTCCTTCTTCGTTCATGTGTCTGTCCCTTCGGGGAAATGTCACGCTTTGAGTACCGGAGTCCTGTTAGCCCGCTACAGCCCGGTTTACCGGAGTCCTGCTAGCCCAGTGCTATAGCCCGGACCCACTTGCTGATGACCGACACGTTCGAAGCTGGGTCATGGATGCCTGTCCCTGTAAGTCTGTGCCACTTTGGGTTTACGACTAGTCATGTCAGCCCGGGCTCCTTATCATATGGATGCTAGCGACACTATCATATACGTGAGCCAAAAGGCGCAAACGGTCCCGGGCAAAGGTAAGGCGACACCCGTGGGGATACCGTGCGTGAGGCCGCAAAGTGATATGAGGTGTTACCGGCTAGATCGATGTGACATCGAGTCGGGGTCCTGACAGCGTTGGCATCAGAGCCGGACTGCCTGTAGGTTCTCCAAGCCAAACTGGTCGATGTTGAGTCTAGAAAT
>NW_021283653.1:0-1047 GCF_002162155.2 Triticum dicoccoides
GTTTCTTTCCAAACCATAATTCATACGGTGTCGTCTCAACGGATTTAGACGGTGCCCTATTTAAAGTGAATGTAGCTGTCTCTAGAGCGTATCCCCAAAATGATAGCGGTAAATCGGTAAGAGACATCATAGACCGCACCATATCCAATAGGGTGCGATTACGACGTTCGGACACACCGTTTCGCTGAGGTGTTCCAGGCGGCGTGAGCTGTGAAACGATTCCACATTTCCTTAAGTGTGTACCAAATTCGTGACTTAAGTATTCTCCTCCACGATCTGATCGTAAGAATTTTATCTTTCGGTCACGTTGATTCTCTACCTCATTCTGAAATTCCTTGAACTTTTCAAAGGTCTCAGACTTGTGTTTCATTAAGTAGACATACCCATATCTACTCAAGTCATCTGTGAGAGTGAGAACATAACGATATCCTCCGCGAGCATCAACGCTCATTGGACCGCACACATCGGTATGTATGATTTCCAACAAGTTGGTTGCTCGCTCCATTGTTCCGGAGAACGGAGTCTTGGTCATTTTGCCCAAAAGGCATGGTTCACACGTGTCAAACGATTCATAATCAAGAGACTCTAAAAGTCCATCGGCATGGAGCTTCTTCATGCGCTTGACACCAATGTGACCAAGGCGGCAGTGCCACAAGTATGTGGGACTATCGTTATCAACTTTAAATCTTTTGGCATCTATACTATGAACATGTGTAATATTATGCTCGAGATTCATTAAGAATAAACCATTGACCATCGGAGCATGACCATAAAACATATCTCTCATATAAATCGAACAACCATTATTCTCAGACTTAAATGAGTAGCCATCTCGTATTAAACGAGATCCAGATACAATGTTCATGCTCAAACTTGGCACTAAATAACAATTATTAAGGTTCAAAACTAATCCCGTAGGTAAATGTAGAGGCAGCGTGCCGACGGCGATCACATCGACTCTGGAACCATTCCCGACGCGCATCGTCACCTCGTCCTTCGCCAGTCTCCGTTTATTCTGCAGCTCCTGCTGTGAGTTACAAATATGAG
>NW_021283654.1:0-1369 GCF_002162155.2 Triticum dicoccoides
TGAAACTAATGAACCTAGCACTATCGGCGAACCACCATACGCCCCACTTGACGCAAGGCAGCCGTCAATCTCACACCAACCGAGACATAGCCGCGGGCAGATCCTATTGGGCGCGTAGGTCGCGAAATATCAACCAAGCGCGTACCGATGTTCCCCGCTAGGTACACTTGGGCCGGCCCAACTAGCTCTTTTCAGGTTTAGACAGGTTCTAGAACTTCCCCAGACCATTTTTTTGGTGTTTTACATTCGGTTATTTTTTCTTTTTAATTTTGGTAAATTTACTTGTTTTTTTATTTCTGGTTTTACTTTTGTCATGTTCGCTTTTCCTTTTCTTTTTATGTTTTTTCCTTTCTTCATTTTTTATTTTCCATTTTATGAACATATTTCAAATTTTGGAGCATTTTACGAAGCCATGAACATTTTTTTGAAATTGTGAATTTTTTTGGAGATCTTGAAAAAATTCAAATTCCCAAACCTTTTTTCAAGTCGTGGACATTTTTCGAAAATGTGAACATTTTTACTAATTCACAGACATTTCTATAAATTGTGAACATTTTTACAAACTCATGAACACTTTTTGAATCGGCAAATATTTTTTAAATCAACAATATTTTTAAAATTTTGGAACGATTTTTGAAATTCATGAAGAATTTTTTTATGAACATTTTTGAAATGTATGAATATTGTTTGAATCCATGAACATTTTTTGAATCCGCGAGTCTGAAATTCAAAAGGTTTCCCGCTCACGTCGTCCATGTACAACGCTCACCATTTTCTGCTTACATCATCCTTTCTCCAGACCTTTTGGTATACTGTTAGTGTGAGCTCGTACTATTAATCAACTATAATTCATGTCGAAATAAGCAAATACAATGTGAATACCATATACAACATGAGTGGAACCTCGTACTATTCACCGCCGTATTTTGATGATGGCGCCAAAGCCGCACCCAGTGCATACATAGTCCTTGGAGATTTGAACAAACCGGGAGCACTCTAGGTTGAAACAATCGATGCCACGATAAGTGTTCTGACCATATATTAAATTAGAAATACAATTGTTTTCTCTAAGCTCGTGTAAGTCATGATTTTCATATGCATACAACATGCTCATGTTTCAAATATTGGTCGATATGTCTATTCATAATCATGACTAAAATGTAAGGTCTTAGTAATGAGAGTCGATTATTCATTTTACGCAAATTGTGAATTTGGAGAGAGAACTAGAAGCCATGCCACTCCCCGAATGAATAATTTTGGTTTCCCATCATCCTAGTATAAAGTGGAACTTACCTGAAATAGTAGGTTGTAGGTTTATTTTGCCTTTCCCTATTTCCAAATTAATAAATAATGGATGTGGATATAGATC
>NW_021283655.1:0-1206 GCF_002162155.2 Triticum dicoccoides
GGCAAGTAACATACCGATGACAAAGGGAACAACGTATGTCGTTATGCGGTCTGACCGATAAAGATCTTCGTAGAATATGTAGGAGCCAATATGGGCATCCAGGTCCCGCTATTGGTTATTGACCGGAGACGTGTCTCGGTCATGTCTACATTGTTCTCGAACCCGTAGGGTCCGCACGCTTAAGGTTTCGATGACAGTTATATTATGAGTTTATGAGTTTTGATGTACCGAAGGAGTTCGGAGTCCCGGATGAGATCGGGGACATGACGAGGAGTCTCGAAATGGTCGAGACGTAAAGATCGATATATTGGACGACTATATTCGGAGTTCGGAAAGGTTCCGAGTGATTCGGGTATTTTCGGGAGTACCGGGGAGTTACGGGAATACGGGAAAGAGTATTGGGCCTTGATGGGCTTTAGTGGGAAGAGGAGAAAAAGGCTGCGCCCCCTTCCCCTCTAGTCCGAATTGGACTAGAGAAAAGGGGGCCGGCCACCTCTCCTTCTCCTCCTATTCCTTCTCCCTTCCTCCCCTCTTGGTGGACTCCTACTAGGACTTGGAGTCCTAGTAGGACTCCCCACCCTGGCCGCACCTCTGCCTTGGCCGGCCTCCTCCTCCTCCATCCTTTATATACTGAGGCAAGGGGCACCCCATGAACACACAAGTTGACACAAGTTGATCCACGTGATCGATTCCTTAGCCGTGTGCGGTGCCCCCTGCCACCATATTCCTCGATAATACTGTAGCGGAGTTTAGGCGAAGCCCTCCTGCTGTAGTTCATCAAGATCGTCACCATGCCGTCGTGCTGACGAAACTCTTCCCCGACACTTTGCTGGATCGGAGTCCGGGGATCGTCATCGAGCTGAACGTGTGCTCGAACTCGGAGGTGCCGTAGTTTCGGTGCTTGATCGGTTGGATCGTGAAGACGTACGACTACTTCCTCTACGTCGTGTCATTGCTTCCGCAGTCGGTCTGCGTTGGGTACGTAGACAACACTCTCCTCTCGTTGCTATGCATCACATGATCCTGTGTGCGCGTAGGAAATTTTTTGAAATTACTACGAAACCCAACAGTGGCATCCGAGCCTAGGTTAATGATGTTGATGTTATATGCACGAATAGAACACAAGTGAGTTGTGGACGATACAAGTCATACTGCCTACCAGCATGTCATATTTTGGTTCAGCGGTATTGTTGGACGAGACGACCC
>NW_021283656.1:0-2080 GCF_002162155.2 Triticum dicoccoides
ACAGTCATTTGCTAGAGAACTTGAGCACTTCAATTGCATGCTACCGGACAAGTTTGTTGCCGGGGGTATCATCACTAAGCTTCCTCCTTCATGGAGGAACTTTGCTACCTTACTGAAGCATAAGAGACAGGAGTTTTCCGTTCCGGATCTCATTGGTACTCTTGATGTTGAAGAAAAGGCGAGAGCAAAGGACACACGTGCTCGAGGTATTGAGGGAGGATCTAGTGCCAATGTGATATAGAAGCAGAACTTCCAGCCCCACAAGTTCAAGAACAAGGGCAAGTTTGATGGTAAAGCAAAGTTTGATGGGAAGAACAAGGCTGTGCAACACACGAACTTCAAGAAGAAGAATGGCAAGAAGAAAGGTGCTTGTCATGTGTGTGGAGATCCTGATCATTGGGCTCCTAGTTGCCCTAATCGCTATGACAAGCGTCATCCTGGGAAAGGAGGCAAGACCGCTAATGTTGTCATTGGAGACACTGACATGACGGATGCTGGGTATGGTATATTTCCCACTATTCTTTCAGTATGTCATTCTCCTGACTGGTTGATTGACACGGGTGCTAATGTGCATGTATGTGGTGATATTTCCATGTTTTCGTCTTATCAGACCGCAGGGACTTCAACCGTGCTGATGGGCAACGGTTCAAGTGCTTCTGTTCGTGGTGTTGGCATGGTCGATCTGAAGTTTACTTCGGGGAAGATCGTGCGGCTGAAGAACATGCATTATGTCCCCTCCGTCAATAAAAATCTTGTTAGCGGATCTCTTATGTGTAGAGATGGCTATAAGCTTGTCTTTGAGTCGAATAAATTTGTAATATCCAAGTATGGAACCTTTGTTGGTAAAGGCTATGAGTCAGGAGGCCTGTTTCGTTTATCCTTATCAGACGTTTGCAATAAAGTTGTTAATCATATTTGCAACAATAGTGAATCAAATGTGTGGCATTCACGTCTTTGTCATGTTAACTTTGGTTACATGTCGCGACTAGCGAAGTTGAACTTAATCCCTAGTTTCACCACTGTCAAGGGATCTACGTGTCAAGTGTGTGTGCAAGCTAAGCAACCTCGTAAGTCTCACGTGACTGCGGAGACGAGAAATCTTGCACCACTAGAACTTATACATTCAGATCTATGTGAAATGAATGGTGTTTTGACAAAAGGTGGAAAGAAATATTTCATGACGTTAATTGACGACTCCACTAGATACTGCTGTGTGTATCTTCTGAAATCTAAGGATGTGGCTTTGAACTTTTTCAAGATCTATAAAGCTGAAGTGGAAAACCAACTTGATCGAAAAATCAAGAGGCTTAGGTCCGACCGTGGTGGAGAGTATTTTTCCAATGAATTTGTTGCTTTTTGTGCGGAACATGGTATAATCCATGAGAGGACGCCTCCCTACTCACCTCAGTCAAATGGGGTGGCCGAAAGAAAGAACCGTACTCTAACTGATTTGGTTAACGCCATGTTAGACACATCGGGTCTCTCCAAGGCATGGTGGGGGGAGGCGATATTGACAGCGTGTCATGTCCTAAACCGAGTTCCCACAAAGAACAAAGAGATAACTCCATTCGAGGAATGGGAGAAGAAAAGGTTAAAGCTCTCTTATCTGCGAACCTGGGGTTGTTTGGCGAAAGTCAATGTGCCAATCCCAAAGAAGCGGAAGCTGGGACCAAAAACTGTGGATTGTGTTTTCCTGGGATATGCTTTTCGTAGCATAGGCTATAGATTCTTGGTTGTAAAATCTGAGGTATCTGACATGCATGTCGGTATGATCATGGAGTCGAATGATGCGACTTTCTTTGAAGATATCTTTCCCATGAAGGATATGGCTACCTCATTTAATCAGGAGATGCCTAGTTCATCGAATCAGGAACCGGTTACAATTACTGAACCTGTCATTTCGATGGAACACTTTGAAAGTCCTGAGGAGGAGAACAATGAAGTTCCTACGAGGAGCAAGAGACAGAGGACTGCAAAGTCTTTTGGTGATGATTTTCTTGTGTATCTCATAGATGACACTCCCAGTTCTATTTCGGAGGCCTATGCATCGGAAGATGCTGACTACTGGAAGGAAGCGGTT
>NW_021283657.1:0-2183 GCF_002162155.2 Triticum dicoccoides
CCTTTAAGAGGCCGAAAGCTTAGTACATGCATCAACGGGCCGAATTATACGATAGGCCTTTAACAGGCCCAAAGTCACGATGGGCTGAACTGTTGCCACCTTTATCATGGGCCGTTAGTGGGCCAGATGTCGCTTCAGACCATATATGGCCCATGGGCAGCACAGGCAATTCCCAGGCCGAAAGACACACCGGGCTGTAATGGGCCCATGTCTACATCGGGCCTCTAATAGGCCGAAAGTCATTGGGCTGTAATTGGGCCCAAATATTCGGCGAACAATTAACGGGCCAGATCTGGCTTCGGGTTGTAAATGGTCCTTTATTAAACTGGCCGTTATTGGGCTGGTCCACTAGTACCTGAGTAAGTACTATGGGCCTTTGACTGGGCCGGCCTTTTTAACCTACATGGGCCTCTGTTGGGCCCTGCCACGTGTTGACCTATCATAGGCATGTCTCCTCCAATGGACGGGCAACATCTGGCCCACTGACGAGCTGGCACGTGTTTCCTCCGGCCAATCAGAATTTTACACATCGAAATTTCCCATTGGTCCGGGCTATTAACGGGTTATCGGATCCAAAACTGGACCCGATAGCTTAACGACGTTCCATTATGGTGGATGCCACATGTTGGTCACCCTTGATTAAAGCACTTCTGTGACGCATGATTTATCGTCATGGAAGTGGACACTACCATGATGATAATTTTGGTAATGTCATGGAACACTTCTACGACAGCACATGTATGACTATCTTGATTCTATCATAAAATCATCATGGATGTACATGCATGACAGAAAATGCGACCTACTGTGACAAACACGTATCATCACGGAAGTGTATTTTTTTGTAATGAAAATAACAGCAAGCTATTCTTTCCGATCGATCAAATCAAGAGTTCGTACTAAAATAACACCATATGATACATATCAACCAACTCTAATGTCACCTAGATACCCCAATGTCACCGCGACTACCCGTGAGTTAATTATACGATATGCAACAAACAATTTCAGATTCATAATACTCAATCCAACACAAAGAACCTCAAAGAGTGCCCCAAGATTTCTACCGGAGAAACAAAGACAAGAACGTGCATCAACCCCTATGCATAGATTACCCCAATGTCACCTCGGGAATCCATGAGTTGAGTGCTAAAACATATATCAAGTGGATCAATATGATACCCCATTGTCACCATGAGTATTCATTTGCAAGACATATATCAAGTGCTCTTAAATCCATAAAAGTATTCAATTCGATAAAACGAAATCTCAAAGGGAAAACTCAATTCATCACAAGATAGAGAGGGGAAACACCATATGATCCGACTATATTAACAAAGCCCATGATACATCAAGATCGTGACATCATGTTGGCTTAATTCGTGTTCGGTACTTTGATAATTTGATATGTGGGTGGACCGGTGCTTAGGTGATGCTCTTACTTGAACAAACCTCCTACTTATGATTAACCCTCTCGCAAGAATCCGCAACTATGAGAAAAGTATTAAGAATAAATTCTAACCATAACATTAAACTTTTGGATCCAATCGGTCCCTTACAGAATAGCGCATAAACTGGGGTTTAAGCTTCTGTCACTCTCGCAACCCACCACCTAATAACTACTCCACAATGCATTCCCTTAGTCCCAAATATGGTGAAGTGTCACGTAGTTGACGTTCACATGACACCACTAAGAGAATGGCAACATACATACCATCAAAATATCGAACACATATCAAGTTCACATGATTACTTGCAACATGATTTCTCCCGTGACCACAAGAACGAAAGTAACTACTCACAAATGATAAACATGCTCAAGATAAGAGGGGTATTGAATATCATAATGGATCTGAACATATAATCATCCACCAAATAAAACATATAGTAATCAACTACAAGATGTAATCAACACTACTAGTATCCCACGGGCACCAATCTATTGTTTTGATACAAAGATTGAACACAAGAGATGAACTAGCGTTTGAGAGGAGTTGGTGCTGTGAAGATGTTGATGCAGATAGCCCTCCCCAAGATGGGAAAGTTGTTGGTGATGATGATGACGATGATTTCCCCCTCCAGGGGGGAAGTTCCCCCAGCAGAATCGCTCCGTCGGAGAGTGAAAGTGCTCCTGCCCAAGTTCCACCTCGAAGCGGCAGCGCTTCATCCCGAACGTCCCCCCC
>NW_021283657.1:3895-4362 GCF_002162155.2 Triticum dicoccoides
CTGGCTTGTTGAGGAAGCTTTGGTGGTGCCGGGTTCGGCGCTCTTGCGCTAGTTGTTCAGGCCGAGTCGTCACGTCTTGCCGGGTCGGAGAGTTTGGTCGGGTTGTGGGGCTTGGCCGGGTCGAGTGACCTGGCCAAGCGCATGCCGGTTTGAGGGGTGGTGCCAGCCCCGTTGTTTTTGAAGAGGATCTGGGTTCCGTTGCCCGTCCGGGGTCCATCCCCCCGACAGTACTCCCCGAAGCTGTGAAGGTCCGCCGTCTTCAGATGAGTGGGACTTCGCAGTTTCTCCCTTAAGCAAGGCGGATTCTGCGAGTGCCGGGTCCGGCAACACCCGCTGTGTGCCGATTTTCCCGAAAATCGGATCGCGGCATCCCGGTCCTGACGGGAACCGAGGAGTCCGTCGAAGGGGCCTGAAATCTTGGGGCAATCCCACGGGCTTCGCGCGGGCACCACGTGGTGCCCGGAAAT
>NW_021283657.1:4710-5508 GCF_002162155.2 Triticum dicoccoides
GCACTGCGACGCCCGTTGCTCCGAGGAAACTCCTTCGCCGTCCATCTTCTTTCTCCCTCCTTCGATCATGGTGTTTATGGTATAATTTGGCTACTTAGTATGTGATGAGCCAAATTAAATCAATGATTTAACAAGCTGATCGGTTAATGCATTGTTGAAGTACTTGCCACAGGAAATTTCATGGAAGGTGAAGATACAAGTCCTAAGAAGAATCATATGATATACTGGACCATCGGCGTGATGCATGCAAGTGATATATATCTACGTATATGAAGAAGTATGCTTAGTCCTGATGGCCATTATCCAGTTTAATTTGCGACGTTGCCAGAATATTTAATATTTAGGGTTTAGGGTTTTATACATATGCTTAGACACTATATTTAGTGTGATGGCGACGTGGCCGGAATACTTTATTCATATATGCAAGACTGCATGTATGTGGATATGGCCTAGATTTGTTATGTACTTAGATTGGCAAGTATATTTTTTGTAGAAGTATGCTACATGGTAACCGAATCAAGAAAGGCTAGTCCTGATCGGTTTTAGCTTCAGAGTTGTAATCTTATACACCAAGTCCAGCGTGCCGTATATATGTAAGGCCATGGCCGATTGGAAAACCCCATGCAATCGATCTATCAATACAAACTACTTTTTCACGTACGTCTATTTTCTATCGCTACTTCCTGCCGAGCCCTAGCAGCCCTAGGGTTTGGTTGATCTTTGCCGTTTTGCGCTGTAAAACGGTCGTTTCTCCTCCACGAAAGCGAGGAAATCTTTTTTGCTTTGCTCGTAAAGAAA
>NW_021283657.1:5679-6559 GCF_002162155.2 Triticum dicoccoides
CGTTCGTCGTCACGAAAGCACGACAAATATCCTGGTGTTGTGCGGCGATTTTCCGTGCCAACACAATTGGCGACTCCGCTGGGGAGGAGAATAAGAAGAAGCACACGATGAGTACCAAGTCCAAGAACGGGAGCCACATCGACTCGGAGAATGTCATCCCCGTCACACTCGATGATCTGTCGGAAGATGTTCGACGCGAGCTTGAAGAGGAGCTTGAGAAAGAAAGGGTTGAGTGGTTGAAGCTCAAGTTGGCTGGATACGCGAAGACGAGGAACGGCGTCGTTAAAAAGGTAGTTCCGAGCCCTTCCGATGCTCAGGTAAAAAACTCAACCGAAGAAATTGCTCATCTAATTGATGTGTCCGTAGCTAGTAAATATGGTTCTGATATGGAAAATACGACACGTATAATTACTCAAGCAGTAGCTAATAGACTTGATGAATTTAAGGAGCAGTTTAATAAAGATCTTGAAAAATGTCTACCTGGTCATGTACGCTCATTAGTGCTGCAAGTCAATGATGAGTATTCTGGAAAAAGACCAATGCCACCAGACAATAGCAGATTTAACAATTTTCCAAGTAATATACATACGCCTAGTGCATCGGCTAATGCTATGCAGCCTCACGTTCCTTTAAACAATAATCTGGATGGCCGGAACTATGTTGGTAGTTCGGCTAATAACTTAGTTCCTAGTACTACTACTCCTATTCTTTCGACTTCGGTTCCACAAAATCACAATAACAATAACCGAAGTTTTGGTTTTAATTCTAATTTGCAGCAACCTAGTTATCAAACAGTAGCATATAGTACGCCACCACTGCCGCCTATCGGTACCGGGGTTCCGTATGGTCCAGTACCTGATTCATATTTTAGTGGGTCTCC
>NW_021283657.1:7683-9718 GCF_002162155.2 Triticum dicoccoides
GGTTTAAAGATAACAGAAATAAAGAGAAAGATAATCATGTGGTTAATGCCTTAGATTATGATAGTGATTCGGCTAGTGAGGATGATGTTAATATATGTGTAGCCGAATGGGTTCAAGCGCCAAAGTCAAAACCTTTTGCATGTTCTGCTTTGAAACCTACACCTGCTAGAAGAGATGAAATTAAATACACTTTTGATGTTAGCAAGTGTGATAGAATTTTTGATATGTTATTGCAGAATAAATTAATTAGAGTGAGAGAGGGTCATGTAATTCCACCTCCAGAAGAATTGGGTAGAAGAGCTTATTGTAAGTGGCACAATTCTTTTTCTCATGCTACTAATGATTGTAACGTGTTTCGTCGACAGGTGCAATCGGCCATCAATGAAGGACGATTGACGTTTACAGAAGGTCCTAAGATGAAGCTCGACAGCGACCCTTTTCCTATCAATATGGTCGAGCTTGAGAGTAAAAAGTTGCTTATTCGATCGGATCAGGCCGAATCCGCAAGAGAGAAAAATATTGTTGATAACAGTGCCCCTCCAAGGATGATTAAACCAAAAAATCCAGAAATAGGAGTGTGGAAAGTCAACGAAGGAAGGAGACAAGCTCCAATGCCAAAGCCGACAGTTAGCATGTTGTTGGAAAAATATACCTCACGCAAGACTAACAATGTGTTTAATCGGCTCGGAGGTAATAAGCGTCCTAGATCTCCTTCTGGACCTCACAGTCATGAGCAATGGCAAGGAAGTGCATATGACCAACAGCCATATTTTGCAATGGAGCTGACATATTGGAGTTGTGCACCTCCTATGTATCCGTAGTTTCCTCCATGGGGGTTTAACCCTTGGGCGCCATATCCTACAGGGCCAGCAGGCTATTTTCAGCCAGGATGGATCCCGCCGACGCCTATGTTCAGACCAAACGTACATGAGAAAAGGGCTCGTTTCAATGAGGAGGCTAGATCACATAACGCCATCGAGATTCAAGGAGGTCAATCACCGGTACGCAGTGCAGAGCGCAACAACTATAAGGGCAACTACAAGCGCGTATGGATGCCGGTGAAGCGTGATGAAACTAAAGCAGCAAAAAATTCAGATGATTTGGATGTTGATCATGGTCTAAAAATAGCGGAACACCAGTCAGATGAAGGTGTTGTCAATTGTACAGAAACAAGCAGTGTCTCAAAAGAAGCTCTCGGTACAGAGGAGAAAAGTAATGGCGTAAAGTTGCAGCAAGCTGGCCAATCTAATCAATTTGAAAAGCAAACTAATTCTGGGCATAACCCGCATGCACGGCCGGGTGGTATATCCTCACGTACTATTCAGAAGGCTAAATCGGCTAGCACACAAGCTGATTTGATCATAAACAATTGTTGCACAGGAACGTCCAAGAGTTTGCCTCCGAGGAGTTTCAAGTCTAATACTAGTACATCTACACGTTGGGACTTAGGCAATATACGAAGCCAGGGATTTAATTCCAGTACCGTATATGATCAGCAGAGAAGTTTTTTGGCCGGAGATGAAATGTTTGCCAGAAAAATAAAAGTACGTCAGTATAGGCCGAAGGACCCGGGGGGCAGCCAAATTAAGTCTGTCGCACCAGGAACTAAACCAGCACCGCAGTGGTGCCCGAATGGACTTACCCACACTCAAAAACGACGTGTACAGCGACTGCGGACATTGGAAATAAAGGAAGAGATAGCTGAGAAGAAGCGCGATAGATGGTTCAATCAGGATAAACCAATGATGCCTACAAAGACTTGGAAGGAGAAGCGCATCACATCAGAGGAAAATAAAAATACGGATGACATCATTATTGCAGAAAATCCAGAGAATAATAAAGATGCACCAACTGATATGGATGTTAATATGGTGTTCGCATTGCCTGCTGAATTTCGCGTGCCCGAGGCAGAAATTGCTGAACTTGTTCTTGGCCCAAAGAATGCTAGATTTGAGAAACCAGAGAAGCATGGGCAGCATCTAAAGCCATTATTTATCAGAGGTCACATTGATGATAAGCCTATTGGTCGCATGCT
>NW_021283658.1:0-1287 GCF_002162155.2 Triticum dicoccoides
GACCCCGACCTCCCTGTGCCCAGCTGCGTGCGCCCCTAGACGCGCGGGAGCACGGGCTCCCTCCTGGTGCCCTTAGGGTGCCCAACCGCAGCCTGTAGCGCCGCCTCGACCAACTCCGGCGAGTTCCCGCCGCTGCTGTGGTCGCCGGCGTCACCTGCTGACGTGGCGCCGGTTAATTAGTGCTAATAACCCCGCTAAACACCCCCAGAGCCAGTGCCATGTGGGCCCCTGCGCTTAATTAGGTTAATATAATTATTCTGTTAAATTAGTGTTAGTGCCGTGGACCCCACGTGTCAGCTTTGACTCTGGCCCAGTCATCGTTGACCGGTCCCACCTGTCATTCACTCAATCCAGACCTGAGACACTGACCAGTGGGCCCCACTGGTCAGGTTTGACCCGAGCCGGCCCCTGTTGACTTGCTGACGTCATGCCAACGTCATGCTGACGCAATAATTCCTTTCTGGAATTAAAATAAATTAGGAAATGATTTATAATTCCAGAAAATGTCTAAAACTTCTAAAATTCATAGAAATTCAACCGTAACTCCAAATTAAATAAATTATATATGAAAAATTATCAGAAAAATTCAAGGAATCCATCTGTACCATTTTCATGCATGTTAGAACAACTTATCACTACTGTTTAGGGCAAATGAAGTGAAGGGCATTTGAATAATCACATATGGAGTTTGAATTTGAATCTTGTATTCAAACCAACTTCATTTAATCTGTTGCTAGTTGCATTAGCCCAAAACACATTCATTTTGCCATGTCATGATCATGCATCATATTGTGCATTGCATTGATTGTGTTCCCTTCTGTGTTGCCGGTAATTGTCCCCTCTCGATAGACGTGATACCGATGATGTGATCGTTGACACTGATGAAGACTCAATGTTATCTTCAGAAGTGCCAGGCAAGCAAAACCCCCTTGTTCATTCCGATACAATCCCACTCTCTCGCTCCTGCTCTCTTTTACTGCATTAGGACAACAACGATTCAACTGTTACTTGCTGCGGTAGCTGAACCCCTTTATCCTTTGCATGACCTGTCATTGCCACAGTAAATAGATGAAACCCACTAGCATGAGTAGGAGTTGTTTGAGCCCTGATGTGCCTACTCATTTATGTTTGTTGTCATGCCTGCTACTGCTTAGAGTTGAGTCAGGTCTGATTCATCGGGGATGAATCAGAGGCGTGTGAACATGTCCTACTGTGTGTGAGCTAAGTGTGTGAACACGATTTGGTAAAGGTAGCGGTGAGAGGCCATGTAGGAGTACATGGTGGGTT